>NW_022982804.1:0-22272 GCF_902652985.1 Pecten maximus
TAGATTATCTGTAACGGGAGAGGCTGGCGGGACATGTTACCCCCTCCTTACTAGATTATCTGTTACGGGAGAGGCTGGTGGGACATGTTACCCCCTCCTTACTAGATTATCTGTAACGGGAGAGGCTGGCGGGACATGTTACCCCCTCCTTACTAGATTATCTGTTACGGGAGAGGCTGGCGGGACATGTTACCCGCTCCTTACTAGATTATCTGTAACGGGAGAGGCTGGTGGGACATGTTACCCCCTCCTTACTAGATTATCTGTAACAGGAGAGGCTGGCGGGACATGTTACCCCCCTCCTTACTAGATTATCTGTAACGGGAGAGGCTGGCGAGACATGTTACCTCCTCCTTACTAGATTATCTATAACGGGAGAGGCTGGCGGCACATGTTACCCTCCTCCTTACTAGATTACCTGTAACGGGAGAGGCTGGCGGGACATGTTACCCCCTCCTTACTAGATTATCTGTAACGGGAGAGGCTGGCGGGACATGTTACCCCCTCCTTACTAGATTATCTGTAAGGGGAGAGGCTGGCGGGACATCTTACCCCCTCCTTACTAGATTATCTGTAACGGGAGAGGCTGACGGGACATGTTTCCCCCTCCTTACTAGATTATCTGTAACGGGAGAGGCTGGCGGGACATGTTCCTGGTTCCCACAGCCAGTTCACATTTCAAAACATGCTCATTTTTGATACAAGATGATTAAGTAATTATATTTGAATAAAGGCCTATCTGCCTTGAACAGCAAACTTCCTTATAATGATTACGTTACTGATGGTACATTCTTCCAATATATCTATCAGAATATAATCATTGGTGACACTTGCTGGCCCGGGTGTAATCAAGCCGATGATCTTAATGAGATAATAACAAACAAACAAACAGACCACCGAAAAAAAACAACAACAAAAAAACAAAACAAAAAACACGTGACGGAGTGTGTTAGTCTTTTCCTATAGTTTCCAGTAACCGACTTGTAAGGTAACCTATTTGTCACAATTTAATTCATTTTAATCCTGACACAGTTCAGAATAAACACATGTACTTGATGTTGTTTGGAAATCAAATATTGAAAAAGATGAAATTAATTGAAAATTATCAAATTTCTTGAATGATACGTCTCTTTTGCCCCTCCCCGTTCAGAATTGTAACATTTCTTTCGATCTTTTTTGTTTTTTTACTTTTTTTTCTACTTTTGTTTTTGATCGCCTCCAATCGTTAGTACTTTAGGACCTTACCATCACTGACAGGTCATAGCGAAACAGCTACATGGTGCAGTCTAATGCATGCTGGCTCTACTGCACCTTTCTCTCAATTTGTTTTGAATTGTGTTTATATCGTGTGTGAAACCCACGTGGGTCAGTTGCCAGGTACTGACAGTAGGCCGGTGGTTTTTTCTCCGGGTACTCCGGCTTTCCTCCATTCATTCTGATTTTATTCGCCACAGACTTCGCTTTGTACGTTATTATCATTTTGACTTTTTTATACAAACTTTTTTTTCCTATAGCATAACTTGACGACAGGTCATTTTTAGTCAGCTTTGATTTTCCTTGCTATGATGTAAATTAAACCTCACACACACACAGACAGGACCCCGGTACTCCATCCTTACTTGGCCTAGATCAACTGCAGGTCAAGTTCCTGTGCCTGACGACATTTTATCAATAGTCAGACTGTTTTGATTTAAAATTTCCTTATTGCGATTATATGGTTATATCCGTCTATGAGTTTCTGTTTTATAATTATAATGACATATGACAACAAAAAACATTTTATTTACTTTTCAAATGCTACGAATCACGCGGTGCAAAATGATAAGAGGTGTAACAGAAGAGGCTGGCGGGACAAGTTACCCACTCCATACTACATAAGTGTTTAACCCCCCCCCCCCCCCCCCCCCCCCCCCCCTCCTTACTAGATTATCTATAACAGGAGAGGCTGGTGGGACATGTTACCCCCTCCTTACTAGATTATCTGTAACGGAAGAGGCTGGCGGTACATGTTACCCCCTCCTTACTAGATTATCTGTTACGGGAGAGGCTGGCGAGACATGTTACCCCCTCCTTACTAGATTATCTGTAACGGGAGAGGCTGGCGGGACATGTTACCCCTCCTTACTAGATTATCTGTTACGGGAGAGGCTGGCAGGACATGTTACCCCCTCCTTACTAGATTATCTGTAACGGGAGAGGCTGGCGGGACATGTTACCCCCTCCTTACTAGATTATCTGTAACGGGAGAGGCTGGCGGGACCTGTTACCCCCCTCCTTACTAGATTATCTGTAACGGGAGAGGCTGGTGGGACATGATACCCCCTCCTTACTAGATGATCTGTAACGGGAGAGGCTGGCGGGACATGTTACCCCCTCTTTACTAGGTTATCTGTAACGGGAGAGGCTGGCGGGACATGTTACCTCCTCCTTACTAGATTATCTATAACGGGAGAGGCTGGCGGGACATGTTACCCCCTCCTTACTAGATTATCTGTAACGGGAGAGGCTGGCGGGACATGTTACCCCCTCCTTACTAGAGATTATCTGTAAGGGGAGAGGCTGGCGGGACATGTTACCCCCTCCTTACTAGATTATCTGTAACGGGAGAGGCTGGCGGGACATGTTACACCCCCTCCTTACTAGATTATCTGTAACAGGAGAGGCTGGCGGGACATGTTACCTCCTCCTTACTAGATTATCTGTACCGGAGAGGCTGGTGGGACATGTTACCTCCTCCTTACTAGATTATCTATAACGGGAGAGGCTGGCGGGACATGTTACCTCCTCCTTACTAGATTATCTATAACGAGAGAGGCTGGCGGGACATGATACCCCCTCCTTACTAGATGATCTGTAACGGGAGAGGCTGGCGGGACATGTTACCCCCCTCTTTACTAGGTTATCTGTAACGGGAGAGGCTGGCGGGACATGTTACGTCATCCTTACTAGATTATCGTAAACGGGAGAGGCTGGCGGGACATGTTACCTCCTCCTGACTAGATTATCTATAACAGGAGAGGCTGCCGGGACATGTTACCCCTCCTTACTAGATTATCTGTAACGGAAGAGGCTGGCGGGTACATGTTACCCCCTCCTTACTAGATTATCTGTACGGGAGAGGCTGGCGAGACATGTTACCCCCTCCTTACTAGATTATCTGTAACGGGAGAGGCTGGCGGGACATGTTACCCCCCTCCTTACTAGATTATCTGTTACGGGAGAGGCTGGCAGGACATGTTACCCCCTCCTTACTAGATTATCTGTAACGGGAGAGGCTGGCGGGACATGTTACCCCCTCCTTACTAGATTATCTGTAACGGGAGAGGCTGGCGGGACCTGTTACCCCCCTCCTTACTAGATTATCTGTAACGGGAGAGGCTGGTGGGACATGATACCCCCTCCTTACTAGATGATCTGTAACGGGAGAGGCTGGCGGGACATGTTACCCCCTCTTTACTAGGTTATCTGTAACGGGAGAGGCTGGCGGGACATGTTACCTCCTCCTTACTAGATTATCTATAACGGGAGAGGCTGGCGGGACATGTTACCTCCTCCTTACTAGATTACCTGTAACGGGAGAGGCTGGCGGGACATGTTACCCCCTCCTTACTAGATTATCTGTAAGGGGAGAGGCTGGCGGGACATGTTACCCCCTCCTTACTAGATTATCTGTAACGGGAGAGGCTGGCGGGACATGTTACCCCCTCCTTACTAGATTATCTGTAACAGGAGAGGCTGGCGGGACATGTTACCCTCCTCCTTACTAGATTATCTGTAACGGGAGAGGCTGGTGGGACATGTAACCTCCTCCTTACTAGATTATCTATAACGGGAGAGGCTGGCGGGACATGTTACCTCCTCCTTACTAGATTATCTATAACGAGAGAGGCTGGCGGGACATGATACCCCCTCCTTACTAGATGATCTGTAACGGGAGAGGCTGGCGGGACATGTTACCCCCTCTTTACTAGGTTATCTGTAACGGGAGAGGCTGGCGGGACATGTTACCTCCTCCTTACTAGATTATCTATAACGGGAGAGGCTGGCGGGACATGTTACCTCCTCCTTACTAGATTATCTATAACAGGAGAGGCTGGTGGGACATGTTACCCCCTCCTTACTAGATTATCTGTAACGGAAGAGGCTGGCGGGACATGTTACCCCCTCCTTACTAGATTATCTGTAACGGGAGAGGCTGGCGAGACATGTTACCTCCTCCTTACTAGATTATCTATAACGGGAGAGGCTGGCGGGACATGTTACCTCCTCCTTACTAGATTACCTGTAACGGGAGAGGCTGGCGGGACATGTTACCCCCTCCTTACTAGATTATCTGTAACGGGAGAGGCTGGCGGGACATGTTACCCCCTCCTTACTAGATTATCTGTAACGGGAGAGGCTGGCGGACAATCCTTACTAGATTAGCTGTAACAGGAGAGGCTGGCGGGACATGTTACCCTCCTCCTTACTAGATTATCTGTAACGGGAGAGGCTGGTGGGACATGTAACCTCCTCCTTACTAGATTATCTATAACGGGAGAGGCTGGCGGGACATGTTACCCTCCTCCTTACTAGATTATCTATAACGAGAGAGGCTGGCGGGACATGATACCCCCTCCTTACTAGATGATCTGTAACGGGAGAGGCTGGCGGGACATGTTACCCCCTCTTTACTAGGTTATCTGTAACGGGAGAGGCTGGCGGGACATGTTACCTCCCTCCTTACTAGATTATCTATAACGGGAGAGGCTGGCGGGACATGTTACCTCCTCCTTACTAGATTATCTATAACAGGAGAGGCTGGTGGGACATGTTACCCCCTCCTTACTAGATTATCTGTAACGGAAGAGGCTGGCGGTACATGTTACCCCCTCCTTACTAGATTATCTGTTACGGGAGAGGCTGGCGAGACATGTTACCCCCTCCTTACTAGATTATCTGTAACGGGAGAGGCTGGCGGGACATGTTACCCCCTCCTTACTAGATTATCTGTTACGGGAGAGGCTGGCAGGACATGTTACCCCCTCCTTACTAGATTATCTGTAACGGGAGAGGCCTGGCGGGACATGTTACCCCCTCCTTACTAGATTATCTGTAACGGGAGAGGCTGGCGGGACCTGTTACCCCCCTCCTTACTAGATTATCTGTAACGGGAGAGGCTGGTGGGACATGATACCCCCTCCTTACTAGATGATCTGTAACGGGAGAGGCTGGCGGGACATGTTACCCCCTCTTTACTAGGTTATCTGTAACGGGAGAGGCTGGCGGGACATGTTACCTCCTCCTTACTAGATTATCTATAACGGGAGAGGCTGGCGGGACATGTTACCTCCTCCTTACTAGATTACCTGTAACGGGAGAGGCTGGCGGGACATGTTACCCCCCTCCTTACTAGATTATCTGTAACGGGAGAGGCTGGCGGGACATGTTACCCCCTCCTTACTAGATTATCTGTAACGGGAGAGGCTGGCGGGACATGTTACCCCCTCCTTACTAGATTATCTGTAACAGGAGAGGCTGGCGGGACATGTTACCTCCTCCTTACTAGATTATCTGTAACGGGAGAGGCTGGTGGGACATGTAACCTCCTCCTTACTAGATTATCTATAACGGGAGAGGCTGGCGGGACATGTTACCTCCTCCTTACTAGATTATCTATAACGAGAGAGGCTGGCGGGACATGTCACCCCCTCCTTACTAGATGATCTGTAACGGGAGAGGCTGGCGGGACATGTTACCCCCTCCTTACTAGATTATCTGTAACGGGAGAGGCTGGCGCGACCTGTTACCCCCCTCCTTACTAGATTATCTGTAACGGGAGAGGCTGGTGGGACATGTTACCCCTCCTTACTAGATGATCTGTAACGGGAGAGGCTGGCGGACATGTTACCCCCTCCTTACTAGGTTATCTGTAACGGGAGAGGCTGGCGGGACATGTTACCTCCTCCTTACTAGATTATCTATAACGGGAGAGGCTGGCGGGACATGTTACCTCCTCCTTACTAGATTACCTGTAACGGGAGAGGCTGGCGGGACATGTTACCCCCTCCTTACTAGATTATCTGTAAGGGGAGAGGCTGGCGGGACATGTTACCCCCTCCTTACTAGATTATCTGTAACGGGAGAGGCTGGCGGGACATGTTACCTCCTCCTTACTAGATTATCTATAACGGGAGAGGTTGGCGGGACATGTTACCTCCTCCTTACTAGATTACCTGTAACGGGAGAGGCTGGCGGGACATGTTACCCCCTCCTTACTAGATTATCTGTAACGGGAGAGGCTGGCGGGACATGTTATCCCCTCCTTACTAGATAAGATGTAACGGGAGAGGCTGGCGCGACATGTTACCTCCTCCTTACTAGATTATCTGTAACGGGAGAGGCTGGCGGGACATGTTACCTCCTCCTTACTAGATTACCTGTAACGGGAGAGGCTGGCGGGACATGTTACCTCCTCCTTACTAGATTATCTGTAACGGGAGAGGCTGGCGGGACATGTTACCCCCTCCTTACTAGATTATCTGTAACGGGAGAGGCTGGCGGGACATGTTACCTCCTCCTTACTAGATTATCTGTAACACGAGAGGCTGGCGGAACATGTTACCTCCTCCTTACTAGATTATCTGTAACGGGAGAGACTGGCGGGACATGTTACCCCCTCCTTACTAGATTATCTGTAACGGGAGAGGCTGGCGGGACATGTTACCTCCTCACTAGATTATCTGTAACGGGAGTGGCTGGCGGGACATGTTACCCACTCCTTACTATATTATCTGTAACGGGAGAGACTGGCGGGACATGTTACCCACTCCTTACTAGATTATCTGTAACAGGAGAGGCTGGCGGGACATGTTACCTCCTCACTAGATTATCTGTAACGGGAGTGGCTGGCGGGACATGTTACCCCCTCCTTACTAGATTATCTGTAACGGGAGAGGCTGGCGGGACATGTTACCCCCTCCTTACTATATTATCTGTAACGGGAGAGACTGGCGGGACATGTTACCTCCTCACTAGATTATCTGTAACGGGAGAGGCTGACGGGACATGTTATCCCTTCCTTACTAGATTATCTGTAACACGAGAGGCTGGTGGGACATGTTACCCCCTCCTTACTAGATTATCTGTAACGGGAGAGGTTGGCGGGACATGTTACCTCCTCCTTACTAGATTATCTGTAACGGGAGAGGCTGGCGGGACATGTTACCTCCTCCTTACTAGATTATCTATAACGGGAGAGGTTGGCGGGACATGTTACCTCCTCCTTACTAGATTACCTGTAACGGGAGAGGCTGGCGGGACATGTTACCCCCTCCTTACTAGATTATCTGTAACGGGAGAGGCTGGCGGGACATGTTATCCCCTCCTTACTAGATTAGATGTAACGGGAGAGGCTGGCGGACATGTTACCCCCTCCTTACTAGATTATCTGTAACGGGAGAGGCTGGCGGGACATGTTACCCCCTCCTTACTAGATTATCTGTAACGGGAGAGGCTGGCGGGACATGTTACCCCCTCCTTACTAGATTATCTGTAACGGGAGAGGCTGGCGGGACATGTTATCCCCTCCTTACTAGATATCTGTAACGGGAGAGGCTGGCGCGACATGTTACCTCCTCCTTACTAGATTATCTGTAACGGGAGAGGCTGGCGGGACATGTTACCTCCTCCTTACTAGATTATCTGTAACGGGAGAGGCTGGCGGGACATGTTACCTCCTCCTTACTAGATTATCTGTAACGGGAGAGGCTGGCGGGACATGTTACCCCTCCTTACTAGATTATCTGTAACGGGAGAGGCTGGCGGGACATGTTACCTCCTCCTTACTAGATTATCTGTAACACGAGAGGCTGGCGGAACATGTTACCCCCTCTTTACTAGATTATCTGTAACGGGAGAGGCTGGCGGGACATGTTACCTCCTCCTTACTAGATTATCTGTAACGGGAGAGGCTGGCGGGACATGTTACCTCCTCCTTACTAGATTATCTATAACGATAGAGACTGGTGGGACATGTTACCGCCTCCTTACTAGATTATCTGTATCGGGAAAGGCTGGCGAGACATGTTACCTCCTCCTGACTAGATTATCTGTAACGGGAGAGGCTGGCGGAACATGTTACCCCCTCCTTACTAGATTATCTATAACGGGAGAGGCTGGCGGACATCTTACCCCCTCCTTACTAGATTAACTGTAACGGGAGAGGCTGGCGGGACATGTTACCTCCTCCTTACTAGATTATCTGTAACGGGAGAGGCTGGCGGGACATGTTACCTCCTCCTTACTAGATTATCTGTAACGGGAGAGGCTGGCGGGACATGTTACCTCCTCCTTACTAGATTAGATGTAACGGGAGAGGCTGGTGCGACATGTTACCCACTCCTTACTAGATTATCTGTAACGGGAGAGGCTGGCGGGACATGTTACCCCCTCCTTAATAGATTATCTATAACGGGAGAGGCTGGCGGGACATGTCATCCCCTCCTTACTAGATTATCTGTAAAACGAGAGTCTGGCGGGACATGTTACCTCCTCCTTACTAGATTATCTATAACGGGAGAGGCT
Organism: Pecten maximus; assembly: GCF_902652985.1. Lineage (NCBI taxonomy): Eukaryota > Metazoa > Mollusca > Bivalvia > Pectinida > Pectinidae > Pecten > Pecten maximus. Next base: position 8,566 of record NW_022982804.1, read on the forward strand.
GGCGGGACATGTTACATCCTCCTTACTAGATTATCTGTAACGGGAGAGGCTGGCGGGACATGTTACCCCCTCCTTACTAGATTATCTGTAACGGGAGAGGCTGACGGGACATGTTACATCCTCCTTACTATATTATCTGTAGCGGGAGAGGCTGGCGGGACATGTTACCTACTCCTTACTAGATTATCTGTAACGGGAGAGGCTGGCGGGACATGTTTCCCCCTCCTTACTAGATTATCTGTAACGGGAGAGGCTGGCGGGACATGTTACCTCCTCCTTACTAGATTATCTGTAACGGGAGAGGCTGGCGGGACATGTTACCTACTCCTTACTAGATTATCTGTAACGGGAGAGGCTGGCGGGACATGTTACCTACTCATTACTAGATTATCTGTAACGGGAGAGGCTGGCGGGACATGTTAACTACTCCTTACTAGATTATCTGTAACGGGAGAGGCTGGCGGGACATGTTACCGCCTCCTTACTAGATTAACTGTAACGGGAGAGGCTGGCGGGACATGTTACCCCCTCCTTACTAGATTATCTGTAACGGGAGAGGCTTGCGGGACATGTTACCACCTCCTTACTAGATTAACTGTAACGAGAGAGGCTGGCGGGACATGTTACCCCCTCCTTACTAGATTATCTGTAACGGGAGAGGCTGGCGGGACATGTTACCCCCTCCTTACTAGATTATCTATAACGGGAGAGGCTGGCGGGACGTGTTACCTCCTCCTTACTAGATTATCTGTAACGGGAGAGGCTGGCGGGATATGTTATCCCCTCCTTACTAGATTATCTGTAACGGGAGAGGCTGGCGGGACATGTTACCTCCTCCTTACTAGATTATATATAACGGGAGAGGCTGGCGGGACGTGTTACATCCTCCTTACTAGATTATCTATAACGGGAGAGGCTGGCGGGACATGTTACCTCCTCCTTACTAGATTATTTGTAACGGGAGAGGCTGGCGGGACATGTTACCCCCTCCTTACTAGATTATCTATAACGGGAGAGGCTGGCGGGACGTGTTACCTCCTCCTTACTAGATTATCTGTAACGGGAGAGGCTGGCGGGACATGTTATCCCCTCCTTACTAGATTATCTGTAACGGGAGATGTTGGCGGGACATGTTACCTCCTCCTTACTAGATTATCTGTAACAGGAGAGGCTGGCGGGACATGTTACCTCCTCCTTACTAGATTATCTGTAACAGGAGAGGCTGGCGGGACATGTTACCTCCTCCTTACTAGATTATCTGTAACGGGAGAGGCTGGCGGGACATATTACCCCCTCCTTACTAGAATATCTGTAACGGGAGAGGCTGGCGGACATGTTACCCCCTCCTTACTAGATTATCTGCAACGGGAGATGTTGGCGGGACATGTTACCTCCTCCTTACTAGATTATCTGTAACGGGAGAGGCTGGCGGAACATGTCACCCCCTCCTTACTAGATTATCTGTAACGGGAGAGGCTGGCGGGACATGTAACCTACTCCTTACTAGATTATCTGTAACGGGAGAGGCTGGGGGACATGTCACCCCCTCCTTACTAGATTATTTGTAACGGGAGAGGCTGGCGGGACATGTTACCCCCTCCTTACTAGATTATCTGTAACGGGAGAGGCTGGCGGGACATGTAACCTACTCCTTACTAGATTATTTGTAACGGGAGAGGCTGGCGGGACAGGTTACCTCCTCCTTACTAGATTATCTGTAACGGGAGAGGCTGACGGGACATGTTACATCCTCCTTACTATATTATCTGTAACGGAAGAGGCTGGCGGGACATGTTACATCCTCCTTACTAGATTATCTGTAACGGGAGAGGCTGGCGGGACGTGTTACCTCCTCCTTACTAGATTATCTGTAACGGGAGGGGCTGGCGGGACATGTTACCCCCTCCTTACTAGATTATCTATAACAGGAGAGGCTGCCGGGACATGTTACCTCCTTACTAGATTGTATATAACGGGAGAGGCTGGCGGGACATGTTACCCCCTCCGTACTAGATTATATTTAACGGGAGAGGCTGGCGGGACATATTACCCCCTCCTTACTTGATTAACTGTACAAGAGAGGCTGGCGGGACATGTTACCTCCTCCTTACTAGATTATCTGTAACGGGAGAGGCTGGCGGGACATGTTACCCCCTCCTTACTAGATTAACTTAACGAGAGAGGCTGGCGGGACATGTTACCTCCTCCTTACTAGATTATCTGTAACGGGAGAGGCTGGCGGGACATGTTACCTCCTCCTTACTAGATTATCTGTAACGGGAGAGGCTGGCGGGACATGTTACCCCTCCTTACTAGATTATCTGTAACGGGAGAGGCTGGCGGGACATGTTACCCCCTCCTTACTAGATTATCTGTAACGGGAGATGTTGGCGTGACATGTTACCTCCTCCTTACTAGATTATCTGTAACGGGAGAGGCTGGCGGGACATGTTACCTCCTCCTTACTAGATTAGATGTAACGGGAGAGGCTGGTGCGACATGTTACCCACTCCTTACTAGATTATCTGTAACGGGAGAGGCTGGCGGGACATGTTACCCCCTCCTTAATAGATTATCTATAACGGGAGAGGCTGGCGGGACATGTCATCCCCTCCTTACTAGATTATCTGTAAAACGAGAGTCTGGCGGGACATGTTACCTCCTCCTTACTAGATTATCTGTAACGGGAGTGGCTGACGGGACATGTTACCTCCTCCTTACTATATTATCTGTAGCGGGAGAGGCTGGCGGGACATGTTACCTACTCCTTACTAGATTATCTGTAACGGGAGAGGCTGGCGGGACATGTTACCTCCTCCTTACTAGATTATCTGTAACGGGAGTGGCTGACGGGACATGTTACCTCCTCCTTACTAGATTATCTGTAAAACGAGAGTCTGGCGGGACATGTTACCTCCTCCTTACTAGATTATCTGTAGCGGGAGAGGCTGGCGGGACATGTTACCTACTCCTTACTAGATTATCTGTAACGGGAGAGGCTGGCGGGACATGTTACCCCCTCCTTACTAGATTATCTGTAACGGGAGAGGCTGGCGGGACATGTTACCTCCTCCTTACTAGATTATCTGTAACGGGAGAGGCTGGCGGGACATGTTACCTACTCCTTACTAGATTATCTGTAACGGGAGAGGCTGGCGGGACATGTTACCTACTCCTTACTAGATTATCTGTAACGGGAGAGGCTGGCGGGACATGTTAACTACTCCTTACTAGATTATCTGTAACGGGAGAGGCTGGCGGGACATGTTACCGCCTCCTTACTAGATTAACTGTAACGGGAGAGGCTGGCGGGACATGTTACCCCCTCCTTACTAGATTGTATATAACGGGAGAGGCTGGCGGGACATGTTACCCCCTCCGTACTAGATTATATTTAACGGGAGAGGCTGGCGGGACATATTACCCCCTCCTTACTTGATTAACTGTACAAGAGAGGCTGGCGGGACATGTTACCTCCTCCTTACTAGATTATCTGTAACGGGAGAGGCTGGCGGGACATGTTACCCCCTCCTTACTAGATTAACTTAACGAGAGAGGCTGGCGGGACATGTTACCTCCTCCTTACTAGATTATCTGTAACGGGAGAGGCTGGCGGGACATGTTACCCCCTCCTTACTAGATTATCTGTAACGGGAGAGGCTGGCGGGACATGTTACCCCTCCTTACTAGATTATCTGTAACGGGAGAGGCTGGCGGGACATGTTACCCCCTCCTTACTAGATTATCTGTAACGGGAGATGTTGGCGTGACATGTTACCTCCTCCTTACTAGATTATCTGTAACGGGAGAGGCTGGCGGGACATGTTACCTCCTCCTTACTAGATTAGATGTAACGGGAGAGGCTGGTGCGACATGTTACCCCCTCCTTACTAGATTATCTGTAACGGGAGAGGCTGGCGGGACATGTTACCCCCTCCTTAATAGATTATCTATAACGGGAGAGGCTGGCGGGACATGTCATCCCCTCCTTACTAGATTATCTGTAAAACGAGAGTCTGGCGGGACATGTTACCTCCTCCTTACTAGATTATCTGTAACGGGAGTGGCTGACGGGACATGTTACCTCCTCCTTACTATATTATCTGTAGCGGGAGAGGCTGGCGGGACATGTTACCTACTCCTTACTAGATTATCTGTAACGGGAGAGGCTGGCGGGACATGTTACCTCCTCCTTACTAGATTATCTGTAACGGGAGTGGCTGACGGGACATGTTACCTCCTCCTTACTAGATTATCTGTAAAACGAGAGTCTGGCGGGACATGTTACCTCCTCCTTACTAGATTATCTGTAGCGGGAGAGGCTGGCGGGACATGTTACCTACTCCTTACTAGATTATCTGTAACGGGAGAGGCTGGCGGGACATGTTACCCCCTCCTTACTAGATTATCTGTAACGGGAGAGGCTGGCGGGACATGTTACCTCCTCCTTACTAGATTATCTGTAACGGGAGAGGCTGGCGGGACATGTTACCTACTCCTTACTAGATTATCTGTAACGGGAGAGGCTGGCGGGACATGTTACCTACTCCTTACTAGATTATCTGTAACGGGAGAGGCTGGCGGGACATGTTAACTACTCCTTACTAGATTATCTGTAACGGGAGAGGCTGGCGGGACATGTTACCGCCTCCTTACTAGATTAACTGTAACGGGAGAGGCTGGCGGGACATGTTACCCCCTCCTTACTAGATTATCTGTAACGGGAGAGGCTTGCGGGACATGTTACCACCTCCTTACTAGATTAACTGTAACGAGAGAGGCTGGCGGGACATGTTACCCCCTCCTTACTAGATTATTTGTAACGGGAGAGGCTGGCGGGACATGTTACCCCCTCCTTACTAGATTATCTATAACGGGAGAGGCTGGCGGGACGTGTTACCTCCTCCTTACTAGATTATCTGTCACGGGAGAGGCTGGCGGGATATGTTATCCCCTCCTTACTAGATTATCTGTAACGGGAGAGGCTGGCGGGACATGTTACCTCCTCCTTACTAGATTATATATAACGGGAGAGGCTGGCGGGACGTGTTACATCCTCCTTACTAGATTATCTATAACGGGAGAGGCTGGCGGGACATGTTACCTCCTCCTTACTAGATTATTTGTAACGGGAGAGGCTGGCGGGACATGTTACCCACTCCTTACTAGATTATCTATAACGGGAGAGGCTGGCGGGACGTGTTACCTCCTCCTTACTAGATTATCTGTAACGGGAGAGGCTGGCGGGACATGTTATCCCCTCCTTACTAGATTATCTGTAACGGGAGATGTTGGCGGGACATGTTACCTCCTCCTTACTAGATTATCTGTAACAGGAGAGGCTGGCGGGACATGTTACCTCCTCCTTACTAGATTATCTGTAACAGGAGAGGCTGGCGGGACATGTTACCTCCTCCTTACTAGATTATCTGTAACGGGAGAGGCTGGCGGGACATGTTACCCCCTCCTTACTAGATTAACTTAACGAGAGAGGCTGGCGGGACATGTTACCTCCTCCTTACTAGATTATCTGTAACGGGAGAGGCTGGCGGGACATGTTACCTCCTCCTTACTAGATTATCTGTAACGGGAGAGGCTGGCGGGACATGTTACCCCTCCTTACTAGATTATCTGTAACGGGAGAGGCTGGCGGGACATGTTACCCCCTCCTTACTAGATTATCTGTAACGGGAGATGTTGGCGTGACATGTTACCTCCTCCTTACTAGATTATCTGTAACGGGAGAGGCTGGCGGGACATGTTACCTCCTCCTTACTAGATTATCTGTAACGGGAGAGGCTGGCGGGACATGTTACACCCTCCTTACTAGATAATCTGTAACGGGAGAGGCTGGCGGGACATGTTACCTCCTCCTTACTAGATTATCAGTAACGGGAGATGTTGGCGTGACATGTTACCTCCTCCTTACTAGATTATCTGTAACGGGAGAGGCTGGCGGGACATGTTACCCACTCCTTACTAGATTATCTGTAACGGGAGAGGCTGACGGGACAAGTTACCCCCTCCTTACTAGATTATCTGTAACGAGAGAGGCTGGCGGAACATGTTACCCCCTCCTTACTAGATTATCTGTAACGGGAGAGGCTGGCGGGACATGTAACCTACTCCTTACTAGATTATCTGTAACGGGAGAGGCTGGCGGGACATGTTACCTCCTCCTTACTAGATTATCTGTAACGGGAGAGGCTGGCGGGACATGTTACACCCTCCTTACTAGATAATCTGTAACGGGAGAGGCTGGCGGGACATGTTACCTCCTCCTTACTAGATTATCAGTAACGGGAGAGGCTGGCGGGACATGTTACCTCCTCCTTACTACATTATCTGTAACGGGAGAGGCTGGGGGAACATGTCACGCCCTCCTTACTAGATTATCTGTAACGGGAGAGAGGGGCGGGACATGTTACCCCCTCCTTACTAGATTAACTGTAACGGGAGAGGCGGTCGGGACATGTTACCTCCTCCTTACTAGATTATCTGTAACGGGAGAGGCTGGCGGGACATGCTACCCCCTCCTTACTAGATTATCTGTAAGGGGAGAGGCTGGCGGGACATGTTACCCCCTCCTTACTAGATTATCTGTCACGGGAGAGGCCAGAGGGACATGTTACCTCCTCCTTACTAGATTATCTATAACAGGAGAGGCAGGCGGGACATGTTACCTCCTCCTTACTAGATTAACTGTAACGGGAGAGGCTGGCAGGACATGTTACCCCCTCCTTACTAGATTATCTGTAACGGGAGAGGCTGGCGGGACACGTTACCTCCTCCTTACTAGATTATCTGTAACAGGAGAGGCTGGCGGGACATGTTACCCCCTCCTTACTAGATTATCTGTAACGGGAGAGGCTGGCGGGACATGTTACCCCCTCCTTACAAGATAAACTGTAACAGGAGAGGCTGACGGGACATGTTACCCCCTCCTTACTAGATTAGATGTAACGGGAGAGGCTGGCGGGGCATGTTACCCACTCCTTAATTACTAGATTATCTGTAACGGGAGAGGCTGGCGGGACATGTTACCCCCTCCTTACTAGATTATCTATAACGGGAGAGGCTGACGGGACATGTTCCTGGTTCCCACAGCCAGTTCACATTTCAAAACATGCTCATTTTTGATACAAGATAATTAAGTAATTATATTTGAATAAAGGCCTATCTGCCTTGAACAGCAAACTTCCTTATAATGATTACGTTACTGGTGGTACATTCTCCCAATATATTTATCAGAATATAATCATTGGTGACACTTGCTGGCCCGGATGTAATCAAGCCGATGATCTTAAGGAGATAATAACAAACAAACAAGCAGACCACCGAAAAAAAAAAAAAAAAAAACACGTGACGGAGTGTGTTAGCCTTTTCCTATAGTTTCCAGTAACCGACTTGTAAGGTAACCTATTTGTCACAATTTAATTCATTTTAATCCTGACACAGTTCAGAATAAACACATGTACTTGATGTTGTTTGGAAATCAAATATTGAAAAAGATGAAATTAATTGAAAATTATCAAATTTCTTGAATGATACGTCTCTTTTGCCCCTCCCCGTTCAGAATTGTAACATTTCTTTCGATCTTTTTTGTTTTTTTACTTTTTTTTCTACTTTTGTTTTTGATCGCCTCCAATCGTTAGTACTTTAGGACCTTACCATCACTGACAGGTCATAGAGAAACAGCTACATGGTGCAGTCTAATGCATGCTGGCTCTACTGCACCTTTCTCTCAATTTGTTTTGAATTGTGTTTATATCGTGTGTGAAACCCACGTGGGTCAGTTGCCAGGTACTGACCGTGGGCCGGTGGTTTTTTCTCCGGGTACTCCGGCTTTCCTCCATTCATTCCGATTTTATTCGCCACAGACTTCGCTTTGTACGTTATTATCATTTTGACTTTTTTATACAAACTTTTTTTTCCTATAGCATAACTTGACGACAGGTCATTTTTAGTCTGCTTTGATTTTCCTTGCTATGATGTAAATTAAACCTCACACACACACAGACAGGACCCCGGTACTCCATCCTTACTTGGCCTAGATCAACTGCAGGTCAAGTTCCTGTGCCTGACGACATTTTATCAATAGTCAGACTGTTTTGATTTAAAATTTCCTTATTGCGATTATATGGTTATATCCGTCTATAAGTTTTTGTTTTATAATTATAATGACATATGACAACATAAAAAACATTTTATTTACTTTTCAAATGCCACGAATCACGCGGTGCAAAATGATAAGAGGTGTAACAGAAGAGGCTGGCGGGACAAGTTACCCACTCCATACTACATAAGTGTTACCCCCCCCCCCCCCCCCCCCCCCCCCCCCCCCCCCTCCTTACTAGATTATCTGTAACGGGAGAGGCTGGCGGGACATGTTACCCACTCCTTACTAGATTATCTGTTACGGGAGAGGCTGGCGGGACATGTTACCCCCTCCTTACTAGATTATCTGTTACGGGAGAGGCTGGCGGGACATGTTACCCCCTCCTTACTAGATTATCTGTAACGGGAGAGGCTGGCGGGACATGTTACCCACTCCTTACTAGATTATCTGTAACGGGAGAGGCTGGCGGGACATGTTACCTCCTCCTTACTAGATTATCTGTAACGGGAGAGGCTTGCGGGACATGTTACCTCCTCCTTACTAGATTATCTATAACGGGAGAGGCTGGCGGGACATGTTACCCCCTCCTTACTAGATTATCTGTAACGGGAGAGGCTGGCGGGACATGTTACCTCCTCCTTACTAGATTATCTATAACGGGAGAGGCTGGCGGGACATGTTACCTCCTCCTTACTAGATTATCTGTAACGGGAGAGGCTGGCGGGACATGTTACCCCCTCCTTACTAGATTATCTGTTACGGGAGAGGCTGGCGGGACATGTTACCCCCTCCTTACTAGATTATCTGTAACGGGAGAGGCTGGCGGGACATGTTACCCCCTCCTTACTAGATTATCTGTAACGGGAGAGGCTGGCGGGACATGTTACCCCCTCCTTACTAGATTATCTGTAACGGGAGAGGCTGGCGGGACATGTTACCCCCTCCTTACTAGATGATCTGTAACGGGAGAGGCTGGTGGGACATGTTACCCCCTCCTTACTAGATTATCTGTAACGGGAGAGGCTGACGGGACATGTTACCCCCTCCTTACTAGATTATCTGTAACGGGAGAGGCTGACGTGACATGTTACCTCCTCCTTACTAGATTATCTGTAACGGGAGAGGCTGACGGGACATGTTACCTCCTCCTTACTAGATTATCTGTAACGGGAGATGTTGGCGGGACATGTTACCCCCTCCTTACTAGATTATCTGTAACGGGAGAGGCTGGCGGGACATGTTACACCCTCCTTACTAGATTATCTATAACGGGAGAGGCTGGGGGACATGTTACCCCCTCCTTACTAGATTATCTGTAACGGGAGAGACTGGCGGGACATGTTACCCCCTCCTTACTAGATTAACTGTAACGGGAGAGGCTGGCGGGACATGTTACCTCCTCCTTACTAGATTATCTGTAACGGGGGAGACTGGCGGGACATGTTACCCCCTCCTTACTAGATTATCTGTAACGGGAGAGACTGGCGGGACATGTTACCTCCTCCTTACTAGATTACTTGTAACGGGAGAGGCTGGCGGGACATGTTACCTCCTCCTTACTAGATTATCTGTAACGGGAGAGGCTGGCGGGACATGTTATCCCCTCCTTACTAGATTATCTGTAACGGGAGAGGCTGGCGGGACATGTTACCCCCTCCTTACTAGATTATCTGTAACAGGAAAGGCTGGCGGGACATGTTACCTCCTCCTTACTAGATTATCTGTAACAGGAGAGGCTGGTGGGACATGTTACCTCCTCCTTACTAGATTATCTGTAACGGGAAAGGCTGGGGGGACATGTCACCCCCTCCTTACTAGATTATCTGTAACACGAGAGGCTGGCGGGACATGTTACCTCCTCCTTACTAGATTATCTGTAACACGAGAGGCTGACGGGACATGTTACCCCCTCCTTACGAGATTATCTGTAACGGGAGAGGCTGGCGGGACATGTTACCTCCTCCTGACTAGATTATCTATAACGGGAGACTCTGACGGGACATGTTACCCCCTCCTTACTAGATTATCTATTACGGGAGATGTTGGCGGGACATGTTACCCCCTCCTTACTAGATTAACTGTAACGGGAGAGGCTGGCGGGACACGTTACCTCCTCCTTACTAGATTATCTATAACGGGAGAGGCTGGCGGGACATGTTACCCCCTCCTTACTAGATTATCTGTAACGGGAGAGGCTGGCGAGACATGTTACCCACTCCATACCAGATTAACTGTATCGGCAGAGGCTGGCGGGACATGTTACCCCCTCCTTACTAGATTATCTGTAACGGGAGAGGCTGGCGGGACATGTTACCTCCTCCTTACTAGATTATCTGTAACGGGAGAGGCTGGCGGGACATGCTACCCCCTCCTTACTAGATTATCTGTAACGGGAGAGACTGCCGGGACATGTTACCCCCTCCTTACTAGATTATCTATAACGGGAGAGACTGCCGGGACATGTTACCCCCTCCTTACTAGATTATCTATAACGGGAGAGACTGCCGGGACATGTTACCCCCTCCTTACTAGATTATCTATAACGGGAGAGACTGCCGGGACATGTTACCCCCTCCTTACTAGATTATCTGTAACGGGAGAGGCTGACGGGACATGTTACCCCCTCCTTACTAGATTATCTGTAACGGGAGAGGCTGACGGGACATGTTAATTGTCACCCCCTCCTTACTAGATTAGCGATATAAGGCTGTTGGGACATGCTACCCCTCCTAATGAAGTTCGCCACAAAATGCTAATCTTATTCCTTGTATGGCTATAGGCCATCGACTATCGGCGAGAAAAAAAATCATATCAGCTTGATAATGATGATTCTTTATTATACCGAAAGTCGCACAAAAAGTACATGGAGAAGGGAACACAGAGAAAAAGTCTTTGTGATGCAATACAGTATTTATTCATTTCAAATTCAAAACAAAATTATACAGAACTTCAAACTGTTAGATGAAGATACTTTTGGTATAGTATGACAATATACACAGTTTATTATTCAGTCTATCATGATTACACTGTTGGAGAATTAACTTCATTCTCGGGCTGAAATCTCGTTGGCTTACTCCATTACTTGAAATTCAATCACTTGTTGGCGTGGATAGATGCGAGAGGATGGGAGCATATGAAGGCGTTTACCGTGAGAGGAAACTGGAGTATCCGATGGAAACTTTCCTGGTCCTGCAGATCAACACTTAAGTCTCTAGAGTGGAAGGCTTGGACATCGCGTCACATCACAAGCAAACGTAAAAAAAAGTAGGCTAATGTATTAATTAGTAATCCTTCTGCTCAGTCATGTACACATGCGTAACCAAATGTATTCCTGGTTTTCCCTGGATTTTTATTTTTGATCACCAGGAAATCATCATTTGGTGATTTTGGAGGAAGTAAAATCGAGGAATTTCACAGGTGCATGAATACTTTACGTAAAGGTGCTGCGTTTCTCTGCTAATAAACTTTTTAAATTCGGTAATTAAAGTATAATTTAACACGTCCAACAAAATATTGGTCAACAAAATTATATAATGATCCATTTTATTTCATTTTGTAAGGAAGGTTTCAAACTGATGTTTTCAAAGATGAATAACATTATGCATTGTTTGTCAGATGAACAATTCATTGAAACTCAGTATGGAGTGTATCAGAGGGATGTTCTAAAGCCCGGGTTTTTGGTTTCGGTTTGAATGGTGTTGTGACTTCGGAGGCAGTTGAAAACAACCAAGTTTAACCGCTGGTCCAATCGAAAATTTAAAATTTACACATCCAAAGAAAGTTTTGGCATTCAGATCGATAGAAACGTGGTCAAAGAACAGGCAAACCTCAAAATTCTTGATTTTCTTACAGACCCGAGGAGGTTTCGGACCTATAACAGAAAAAAAACAAGTGATCTACCGTTGTTACAAAAGTTTCTTTGAAGTTAGATGTTTTTAAATGTGTGCGTGTGACGTGTATTTGGTTGGGTGACTCAGTGTGACGTGTATATGGTTGAGTGACTCAGTTTGACGTGTATATGGTTGGTTGACTCAGTGTGACGTGTATATGGTTGTGTGACTCAGTGTGACATGTATATGGTTGAGTGACTCAGTGTGACGTGTATATGGTTGGGTGACTCAGTGTGACGTGTATATGGTTGGGTGACTCAGTGTGACGTGTATATGGTTGGGTGACTCAGTGTGACGTGTATATGGTTGGGTGACTCAGTGTGGCGTATTTATGGTTGGTTGACTCAGTGTGACGTGTATATGGTTGAGTGACCCAGTGTGACGTGTATATGGTTGAGTGACTCAGTTTGACGTGTATATGGTTGGTTGACTCAGTGTGACGTGTATATGGTTGGTTGACTCAGTGTGACATGTATATGGTTGGTTGACTCAGTGTGACGTGTATATGGTTGGGTGACTCAGTGTGACGTGTATATGGTTGGTTGACTCAGTGTCACGTGTATATGGTTGGGTGACTCAGTGTGACGTGTATATGGTTGGGTGACTCAGTGTGACGTGTATATGGTTGAGTGACTCAGTGTGACGTGTATATGGTTGAGTGACTCAGTGTGTCGTGTATATGGTTGAGTGACTCAGTTTGACGTGTATATGGTTGGGTGACTCAGTGTGACGTGTATATGGTTGGGTGACTCAGTATGACATGTATATGGTTGAGTGACTCAGTTTGACGTGTATATGGTTGGGTGACTCAGTGTGTCGTGTAACTTTTGAGAGTACGTTTGTATATTTTTGGTGGTTAAGAGTACGTTTGTATATTGTTTGTTGGTTGAGAGTACGTTTGTATATTTTTGGTGGTTGAGAGTACGTTTGTATATTTTTGGTGGTTGAGAGTACGTTTGTATACTGTTTGGTGGTTGAGAGTACGTTTGTATATTTTTGTGGTTGAGAGTACGTTTGTATATTTTTGGTGGTTGAGAGTACGTTTGTATATTGTTTGGTGGTTGAGAGTACGTTTGTATATTGTTTGGTGGTTGAGAGTACGTTTGTATATGGTTGTGTGATTGAGAGGACGTGTGTGGTTGATATGGTTGATATTAACCGCTCTTTGCAGAGCCGTTCTCTAGTACTTGAATCGGATTTCTTGTGTCGTCAATACATTACATTTAAATATTACCATATTGAGTTATTGCTGTTTACATTATATATAATGCTATAAAATGTAACACGAGAGCCACATGATGTCTCGTCTTCTAATTAGGCAAGTCATGTTGTGCTAGGGACTGAAGTTCACGGGACAGTTATCGTCAGTTTTATATTGACTGATACTTACTTGTTATTTTGGTGGTCCAAACAGGCTCTCCGTTAACAATGATCGCAATATCAACAGCTATATTTCTGTCAAAGGATGCATTTCCACAAACTGAAAATAGAAATCACATGTACATTTACGTCTCCCATTGCCTCAATTTTAATCTTTACATCTATGAGCGGATAGATGCACAGGCGCTTGCATAGAAAATATGACTTTCAATTTTTCTTTTGATATGACAGTGGTATGTGTTATCTGTTAAGTACAATGTTGGCAACAACGCCACGAGCGAAACGGCACCCCATCTCACTTCAATCGACTAAAAAACA
>NW_022982805.1:0-14878 GCF_902652985.1 Pecten maximus
TTACTAATAAGGGTAATACATTATTGTATCTTGGGTTTTTTTATGCGCTGAAATGTTTACAACCTGTGTGTTAGCTTGAGGGAAATATCTAACTTTCATAATGATATTGAAAAACTTTAATAAAACAGGTGCAAAAAGTCTTAATATTCAATTAAATCCATACCAGTTGACCTATTTCTAGACATACCTTTAATAACATCCATTACTTCCTCTAATTCAAAATTCAAATCTAATTATTACCACTTAATTAGTGACATCTCCCCTAAAATATGATTAATTGTAATTATGGGAGATACATAACAACAAGAGATCCCAGAGGGATCTTGGCGCCCACCATTGAATGATCTTTATAGGTTCCATATCAGATTGATCTTTTCTCTACTTTTCCCTTCCTCTTAGTCTTACCAATCTGTGTAAATTCAGAAACAGCCCTCTGGTACTTTTCAAACATGGGGAACCTATATATAAAATTTAAGATATAGCGATAATGGCTGTTTGTCGGCCATGTTGTTTTCGGATTGGTTCCAAAATGCAACACCAGGGACCAAGGGGAACCTACATATGAAATTTGGGAAAGATCCCTTCAGTACCTTCTGTAAAATAGCGATAACAAACTTCAATTGTCAAAATACAAGATGGCTGCCTGTCGGCCAGGTTGTTTTCCTATTGGTCCCAAGATACAATATGCATAACTAGGCACAGAGGGCAACCTACAAATAAAATTTCAGAAAGATCCTTTCAGCAATTTCTGATAAATAGCGATAACAAACTTCAATTGTCAAAATACAGGATGGCTGCCTGTCGGCCATGTTGTTTTCCTATTGGTCCCAAGATGCAATATGCAGAACTACAGACCAAGGGGAACTTACAAAAAAGTTTGAGAAAGATCCCTTCAGTACTTTCTGAGAAATAGCGATAACAAACTGCAATTGTCAAAATCCAAGATGGCTGCCTGTCGGCCATGTTGTTTTCCGATTGGTCTCAAAATGCAATATGCATAACTAGGCACCAAGGGAAACCTATATATGAAAATTAAGAAAGATTCCTTCAGTACTTTCTGAGAAATAGCGATAACAAACTTCAATTGTCAAAATCCAAGATGGCTGCCTGTCGGCCATGTTGTTTTCCGATTAGTCTCAAAATGCAATATGCATAACTAGGCACCAAGGGAAACCTATATATGAAAATTGAGAAAGATTCCTTCAGTACTTTCTGAGAAATAGCGATAACAATCTTCAATTGTCAAAATCCAAGATGGCTGCCTGTCGGCCATGTTGTTTTCCTATTAGTCTCAAAATGCAATATGCATAACTAGGCACCAAGGGAAACCTATATATGAAAATTAAGAAAGATTCCTTCAGTACTTTCTGAGAAATAGCGATAACAATCTTCAATTGTCAAAATCCAAGATGGTTGCCTGTCGGCCATGTTGTTTTCCGATTAGTCTCAAAATGCAATATGCATAACTAAGCATCGAGTGAAACCTACATATGAAATTTCATAAAGATCCCTTCATTAGTTTCTGAGAAATAGCGATAACAAACTTCAATTGTCAAAATCCAAGATGGCTGACTGCCGGCCATGTTGTTTTCCGATTAGTTTCAAAATGCAATATGCATAACTAGGCACCAAGGGGAACCTACATATGAAATTTCAGAAAGATCCCTTGATTAGTTTCTGAGAAATAGCGATAACAAACTTCAATTGTCAAAATCCAAGATGGCTGCCTGTCGGCCATGTTGTTTTCCGATTAGTCTCAAAATGCATTATGCATAACAAGTCACCAAGAGGAACCTACATATGAAATTTGAGAAAGATCCCTTTAGTCCTTTCTGAGAAATAGCGATAACAAACTTCAATTGTCAAAATCCAAGATGGCTGCCTGTCGGCCATGTTGTTTTCCGATTAGTCTCAAAATGCAATATGCATAACTAGGCATCGAGGGGAACCTACATATGAAATTTCAGAAAGATCCCTTCATTAGTTTATTGAGAAATAGCGATAACAAACTTCAATTGTCAAAATCCAAGATGGCTGCCTGTCGGCCATGCTGTTTTCCGATTGGTCTCAAAATGCAATATGCATAACAAGGCACCAAGGGGAACCTATATATGAATTTTGAGAAAGATCCCTTCATTAATTTCTGAGAAACAGCGATAACAAACTTCAATTGTCAAAATCCAAGATGGCTGACTGTCGGCCATGTTGTTTTTCGATTAGTCTCAAAATGCAATATGCATAACTAGGCATCAAGGGGAACCTACATATGAAATTTCAGAAAGATCCCTTCATTAGTTTCTGAGAAATAGCGATAACAAACTTCAATTGTCAAAATCCAAGATGGCTGCCTGTCGGCCATGTTGTTTTCCGATTAGTCTCAAAATGCAATATGCATAACTAGGCACCAAGGGAAACCTATATATGAAAATTGAGAAAGATTCCTTCAGTACTTTCTGAGAAATAGCGATAACAAACTTCAATTGTCAAAATCCAAGATGGCTGCCTGTCGGCCATGTTGTTTTCCTATTAGTCTCAAAATGCAATATGCATAACTAGGCACCAAGGGAAACCTATATATGAAAATTGAGAAAGATTCCTTCAGTACTTTCTGAGAAATAGCGATAACAATCTTTAATTGTCAAAATCCAAGATGGCTGCCTGTCGGCCATGTTGTTTTCCGATTAGTCTCAAAATGCAATATGCATAACTAGGCATCGAGTGAAACCTACATATGAAATTTCATAAAGATCCCTTCATTAGTTTCTGAGAAACAGCGATAACAAACTTCAATTGTCAAAATCCAAGATGGCTGACTGCCGGCCATGTTGTTTTCCGATTAGTTTCAAAATGCAATATGCATAACTAGGCACCGAGGGGAACCGACATATGAAATTTGAGAAAGATCCCTTGATTAGTTTCTGAGAAATAGCGATAACAAACTTCAATTGTCAAAATCCAAGATGGCTGCCTGTCGGCCATGTTGTTTTCTGATTAGTCTCAAAATGCATTATGCATAACAAGTCACCAAGAGGAACCTACATATGAAATTTGAGAAAGATCCCTTTAGTCCTTTCTGAGAAATAGCGATAACAAACTTCAATTGTCAAAATCCAAGATGGCTGCCTGTCGGCCATGTTGTTTTCCGATTAGTCTCAAAATGCAATATGCATAACTAGGCATCGAGGGGAACCTACATATGAAATTTCAGAAAGATCCCTTTATTAGTTTATTGAGAAATAGCGATAACAAACTTCAATTGTCAAAATCCAAGATGGCTGCCTGTCGGCCATGCTGTTTTCCGATTGGTCTCAAAATACAATATGCATAACTAAGCACCAAGGGTAACCTATATATGAATTTTGAGAAAGATCCCTTCATTAATTTCTGAGAAACAGCGATAACAAACTTCAATTGTCAAAATCCAAGATGGCTGACTGTCGGCCATGTTGTTTTTCGATTAGTCTCAAAATGCAATATGCATAACTAGGCATCAAGGGGAACCTACATATGAAATTTCAGAAAGATCCCTTCATTAGTTTCTGAGAAATAGCGATAACAAACTTCAATTGTCAAAATCCAAGATGGCTGCCTGTCGGCCATGTTGTTTTCCGATTAGTCTCAAAATGCAATATGCATAACTAGGCACCAAGGGAAACCTATATATGAAAATTGAGAAAGATTCCTTCAGTACTTTCTGAGAAATAGCGATAACAAACTTCAATTGTCAAAATCCAAGATGGCTGCCTGTCGGCCATGTTGTTTTCCTATTAGTCTCAAAATGCAATATGCATAACTAGGCACCAAGGGAAACCTATATATGAAAATTGAGAAAGATTCCTTCAGTACTTTCTGAGAAATAGCGATAACAATCTTTAATTGTCAAAATCCAAGATGGCTGCCTGTCGGCCATGTTGTTTTCCGATTAGTCTCAAAATGCAATATGCATAACTAGGCATCGAGTGAAACCTACATATGAAATTTCATAAAGATCCCTTCATTAGTTTCTGAGAAACAGCGATAACAAACTTCAATTGTCAAAATCCAAGATGGCTGACTGCCGGCCATGTTGTTTTCCGATTAGTTTCAAAATGCAATATGCATAACTAGGCACCGAGGGGAACCGACATATGAAATTTGAGAAAGATCCCTTGATTAGTTTCTGAGAAATAGCGATAACAAACTTCAATTGTCAAAATCCAAGATGGCTGCCTGTCGGCCATGTTGTTTTCTGATTAGTCTCAAAATGCATTATGCATAACAAGTCACCAAGAGGAACCTACATATGAAATTTGAGAAAGATCCCTTTAGTCCTTTCTGAGAAATAGCGATAACAAACTTCAATTGTCAAAATCCAAGATGGCTGCCTGTCGGCCATGTTGTTTTCCGATTAGTCTCAAAATGCAATATGCATAACTAGGCATCGAGGGGAACCTACATATGAAATTTCAGAAAGATCCCTTTATTAGTTTATTGAGAAATAGCGATAACAAACTTCAATTGTCAAAATCCAAGATGGCTGCCTGTCGGCCATGCTGTTTTCCGATTGGTCTCAAAATACAATATGCATAACTAGGCACCAAGGGTAACCTATATATGAATTTTGAGAAAGATCCCTTCATTAATTTTTGAGAAACAGCGATAACAAACTTCAATTGTCAAAATCCAAGATGGCTGACTGTCGGCCATGTTGTTTTTCGATTAGTCTCAAAATGCAATATGCATAACTAGGCATCGAGGGGAACCTACATATGAAATTTCAGAAAGATCCCTTCATTAGTTTCTGAGAAATAGCGATAACAAACTTCAATTGTCAAAATCCAAGATGGCTGCCTGTCGGCCATGTTGTTTTCCGATTGGTCTCAAAATGCAATATGCATAACCAGGCACCAAGGGGAACCTACATATGAAATTTGAGAAAGATCCCTTTAGTACTTTCTGAGAAATAGCGATAACAAACTTCAATTGTCAAAATCCAAGATGGCTGCCTGTCGGCCATGTTGTTTTCCGATTGGTCCCAAGAATACAATATGCATAACTAGGCACAGAGGGCAACCTACAATAAAATTTCAGAAAGATCCCTTTCAGCTATTTCTGAGAAATAGCGATTAACAACTTCAATTGTCAAAATACAAGATGGCTGCCTGGTCGGCCATGTTGTTTTCCGATTGGTCTCCAAGATGCAATATGCATAACTAGACCAAGGGGAACCTTACATAGAAAGTTTGAGAAAGATCCCTTCAGTACTTTCTGAGAAATAGCGATAACAAACTGCAATTGTCAAAATCCAAGATGGCTGCCTGTCGGCCATGTTGTTTTCCGATTGGTCTCAAAATGCAATATGCATAACTAGGCACCAAGGGAACCTATATATGAAATTAAGAAAGATCCCTTCAGTGCTTTCTGAGAAATAGCGATAACAAACTTCAATGGTCAAAATCCAAGATGGGGGGCCTGTCGGCCATGTTGTTTTCCGATTAGTCTCAAAATGCAATATGCATAACTAGGCACCAAGGGAAACCTATATATGAAAATTGAGAAAGATTCCTTCAGCACTTTCTGAGAAATAGCGACAACAATCTTCAATTGTCAAAATCCAAGATGGCTGACTGCCGGCCATGTTGTTTTCCGATTAGTTTCAAAATGCAATATGCATAACTAGGCACCGAGGGGAACCCACATATAAAATTTCAGAAAGATCCCTTCATTAGTTTCTGAGAAATAGCGATAACAAACTTCAATTGTCAAAATCCAAGATGGCTGCCTGTCGGCCATGTTGTTTTCCGATTATTCTCAAAATGCAATATGCATAACAAGTCACCAAGAGGAACCTACATATGAAATTTGAGAAAGATCCCTTTAGTACTTTCTGAGAAATAGCGATAACAAACTTCAATTGTCAAAATCCAAGATGGCTGCCTGTCGGCCATGTTGTTTTCCGATTAGTCTCAAAATGCAATATGCATAACTAGGCATCGAGGGGAACCTACATATGAAATTTCAGAAAGATCCCTTCATTAGTTTCTGAGAAATAGCGATAACAAACTTCAATTGTCAAAATCCAAGATGGCTGACTGTCGGCCATGTTGTTTTTCGATTAGTCTCAAAATGCAATATGTACAACGAGGCATCGAGGGGAACCTACATATGAAATTTCAGAAAGATCCCTTCATTAGTTTCTGAGAAATAGCGATAACAAACTTCAATTGTCAAAATCCAAGATGGCTGCCTGTCGGCCATGCTGTTTTCCGATTGGTCTCAAAATGCAATATGCATAACTAGGCACCAAGGGGAACCTATATATGAATTTTGAGAAAGATCCCTTCATTAATTTCTGAGAAACAGCGATAACAAACTTCAATTGTCAAAATCCAAGATGGCTGACTGTCGGCCATGTTGTTTTTCGATTAGTCTCAAAATGCAATATGCATAACTAGGCATCGAGGGGAACCTACATATGAAATTTCAGAAAGATCCCTTCATTAGTTTCTGAGAAATAGCGATAACAAACTTCAATTGTCAAAATACAAGATGGCTGCCTGTCGGCCATGTTGTTTTCCGATTGGTGTCAAAATGCAATATGCATAACTAGGCACCAAGGGGAACCTACATATGAAATTTGAGAAAGATCCCGTTAGTACGTTCTGAGAAATAGCGATAACAAACTTCAATTGTCAAAATCCAAGATGGCTGCCTGTCGGCCATGTTGTTTTCCGATTAGTCTCAAAATGCAATATGCATAACTAGGCATCGAGTGAAACCTACATATGAAATTTCATAAAGATCCCTTCATCAGTTTCTGAGAAACAGTGATAACAAACTTCAATTGTCAAAATCCAAGATGGCTGACTGCCGGCCATGTTGTTTTCCGATTAGTTTCAAAATGAAATATGCATAACTAGGCACCGATGGGAACCTACATATGAAATTTCAGAAAGATCCCTTCATTAGTTTCTGAGAAATAGCGATAACAAACTTCAATTGTCAAAATCCAAGATGGCTGCCTGTCGGCCATGTTGTTTTCCGATTAGTCTCAAAATGCAATATGCATAACTAGGCATCGAGTGAAACCTACATATGAAATTTCATAAAGATCCCTTCATCAGTTTCTGAGAAACAGTGATAACAAACTTCAATTGTCAAAATCCAAGATGGCTGACTGCCGGCCATGTTGTTTTCCGATTAGTTTCAAAATGAAATATGCATAACTAGGCACCGATGGGAACCTACATATGAAATTTCAGAAAGATCCCTTCATTAGTTTCTGAGAAATAGCGATAACAAACTTCAATTGTCAAAATCCAAGATGGCTGCCTGTCGGCCATGTTGTTTTCCGATTAGTC
Organism: Pecten maximus; assembly: GCF_902652985.1. Lineage (NCBI taxonomy): Eukaryota > Metazoa > Mollusca > Bivalvia > Pectinida > Pectinidae > Pecten > Pecten maximus. The sequence continues at coordinate 7,341 of NW_022982805.1, forward strand.
TCAAAATGCAATATGCATAACTAGGCATCGAGTGAAACCTACATATGAAATTTCATAAAGATCCCTTCATTAGTTTCTGAGAAACAGTGATAACAAACTTCAATTGTCAAAATCCAAGATGGCTGACTGCCGGCCATGTTGTTTTCCGATTAGTTTCAAAATGCAATATGCATAACTAGGCACCGAGGGGAACCTACATATGAAATTTGAGAAAGATCCCTTGATTAGTTTCTGCGAAATAGCGATAACAAACTTCAATTGTCAAAATCCAAGATGGCTGCCTGTCGGCCATGTTGTTTTCCGATTAGTCTCAAAATGCAATATGCATAACAAGTCACCAAGAGGAACCTACATATGAAATTTCAGAAAGATCCCTTTAGTACTTTCTGAGAAATAGCGATAACAAACTTCAATTGTCAAAATCCAAGATGGCTGCCTGTCGGCCATGTTGTTTTCCGATTAGTCTCAAAATGCAATATGCATAACTAGGCATCGAGTGAAACCTACATATGAAATTTCAGAAAGATCCCTTCAGTACCTTCTGTAAAATAGCGATAACAAACTTCAATTGTCAAATTTACAAGATGGCTGCCTGTCGGCCAGGTTGTTTTCCTATTGGTCCCAAGATACAATATGCATAACTAGGCACAGAGGGCAACCTACAAATAAAATTTCAGAAAGATCCTTTCAGCAATTTCTGATAAATAGCGATAACAAACTTCAATTGTCAAAATACAAGATGGCTGCCTGTCGGCCATGTTGTTTTCCGATTGGTGTCAAAATGCAATATGCATAACTAGGCACCAAGGGGAACCTACATATGAAATTTGAGAAAGATCCCGTTAGTACGTTCTGAGAAATAGCGATAACAAACTTCAATTGTCAAAATCCAAGATGGCTGCCTGTCGGCCATGTTGTTTTCCGATTAGTCTCAAAATGCAATATGCATAACTAGGCATCGAGTGAAACCTACATATGAAATTTCATAAAGATCCCTTCATCAGTTTCTGAGAAACAGTGATAACAAACTTCAATTGTCAAAATCCAAGATGGCTGACTGCCGGCCATGTTGTTTTCCGATTAGTTTCAAAATGAAATATGCATAACTAGGCACCGATGGGAACCTACATATGAAATTTCAGAAAGATCCCTTCATTAGTTTCTGAGAAATAGCGATAACAAACTTCAATTGTCAAAATCCAAGATGGCTGCCTGTCGGCCATGTTGTTTTCCGATTAGTCTCAAAATGCAATATGCATAACTAGGCATCGAGGGGAACCTACATATGAAATTTCAGAAAGATCCCTTCATTAGTTTCTGAGAAATAGCGATAACAAACTTCAATTGTCAAAATCCAAGATGGCTGCCTGTCGGCCATGTTGTTTTCCGATTGGTGTCAAAATGCAATATGCATAACTAGGCACCAAGGGGAACCTACATATGAAATTTGAGAAAGATCCCGTTAGTACGTTCTGAGAAATAGCGATAACAAACTTCAATTGTCAAAATCCAAGATGGCTGCCTGTCGGCCATGTTGTTTTCCGATTAGTCTCAAAATGCAATATGCATAACTAGGCATCGAGGGGAACCTACATATGAAATTTCAGAAAGATCCCTTCATTAGTTTTTTGAGAAATAGCGATAACAAACTTCAATTGTCAAAATCCAAGATGGCTGCCTGTCGGCCATGCTGTTTTCCGATTGGTCTCAAAATGCAAAATGCATAACTAGGCACCAAGGGGAACCTATATATGAATTTTGAGAAAGATCCCTTCATTATTTTTTGAGAAACAGCGATAACAAACTTCAATTGTCAAAATCCAAGATGGCTGCCTGTCGGCCATGTTGTTTTCCGATTGGTCTCAAAATGCAATATGTATAACTAGGCACCAAGGGGAACCAATATATGAAATTTGAGAAAGATCCCTTTAGTACTTTCTGAGAAATAGCGATAACAAACTTCAATTGTCAAAATCCAAGATGGCTGCCTGTCGGCCATGTTGTTTTCCGATTAGTCTCAAAATGCAATATGCATAACTAGGCACCAAGGGGAACCTATATATGAAATTTGAGAAAGATCCCTTTAGTACTTTCTGAGAAATAGCGATAACAAACTTCAATTGTCAAAATCCAAGATGGCTGCCTGTCGGCCATGTTGTTTTCCGATTAGTCTCAAAATGCAATATGCATAACTAGGCATCGAGTGAAACCTACATATTAAATTTCATAAAGATCCCTTCATTAGTTTCTGAGAAACAGTGATAACAAACTTCAATTGTCAAAATCCAAGATGGCTGACTGCCGGCCATGTTGTTTTCCGATTAGTTTCAAAATGCAATATGCATAACTAGGCACCGAGGGGAACCTACATATGAAATTTCAGAAAGATCCCTTCATTAGTTTCTGAGAAATAGCGATAACAATCTTCAATTGTCAAAATCCAAGATGGCTGCCTGTCGGCCATGTTGTTTTCCGATTAGTCTCAAAAAGCAATATGCATAACTAGGCATCGAGTGAAACCTACATATGAAATTTCATAAAGATCCCTTCATTAGTTTCTGAGAAACAGTGATAACAAACTTCAATTGTCAAAATCCAAGATGGCTGACTGCCGGCCATGTTGTTTTCCGATTAGTTTCAAAATGCAATATGCATAACTAGGCACCGAGGGGAACCTACATATGAAATTTCAGAAAGATCCCTTCATTAGTTTCTGAGAAATAGCGATAACAAACTTCAATTGTCAAAATCCAAGATGGCTGCCTGTCGGCCATGTTGTTTTCCGATTAGTCTCAAAATGCAATATGCATAACAAGTCACCAAGAGGAACCTACATATGAAATTTGAGAAAGATCCCTTTAGTACTTTCTGAGAAATAGCGATAAAAAACTTCAATTGTCAAAATCCAAGATGGCTGCCTGTCGGCCATGTTGTTTTCCGATTAGTCTCAAAATGCAATATGCATAACTAGGCATCGAGTGAAACCTACATATGAAATTTCAGAAAGATCCCTTCAGTACCTTCTGTAAAATAGCGATAACAAACTTCAATTGTCAAATTTACAAGATGGCTGCCTGTCGGCCAGGTTGTTTTCCTATTGGTCCCAAGATACAATATGCATAACTAGGCACAGAGGGCAACCTACAAATAAAATTTCAGAAAGATCCTTTCAGCAATTTCTGATAAATAGCGATAACAAACTTCAATTGTCAAAATACAGGATGGCTGCCTGTCGGCCATGTTGTTTTCCTATTGGTCCCAAGATGCAATATGCAGAACTACAGACCAAGGGGAACTTACAAAAAAATTTGAGAAAGATCCCTTCAGTACTTTCTGAGAAATAGCGATAACAAACTGCAATTGTCAAAATCCAAGATGGCTGCCTGTCGGCCATGTTGTTTTCCGATTGGTCTCAAAATGCAATATGCATAACTAGGCACCAAGGGAAACCTATATATGAAAATTAAGAAAGATTCCTTCAGTACTTTCTGAGAAATAGCGATAACAAACTTCAATTGTCAAAATCCAAGATGGCTGCCTGTCGGCCATGTTGTTTTCCGATTAGTCTCAAAATGCAATATGCATAACTAGGCACCAAGGGAAACCTATATATGAAAATTGAGAAAGATTCCTTCAGTACTTTCTGAGAAATAGCGATAACAATCTTCAATTGTCAAAATCCAAGATGGCTGCCTGTCGGCCATGTTGTTTTCCGATTAGTCTCAAAATGCAATATGCATAACTAGGCACCAAGGGAAACCTATATATGAAAATTGAGAAAGATTCCTTCAGTACTTTCTGAGAAATAGCGATAACAATCTTCAATTGTCAAAATCCAAGATGGCTGCCTGTCGGCCATGTTGTTTTCCGATTAGTCTCAAAATGCAATATGCATAACTAGGCATCGAGTGAAACCTACATATGAAATTTCATAAAGATCCCTTCATTAGTTTCTGAGAAACAGCGATAACAAAATTCAATTGTCAAAATCCAAGATGGCTGACTGCCGGCCATGTTGTTTTCCGATTAGTTTCAAAATGCAATATGCATAACTAGGCACCGAGGGGAACCTACATATGAAATTTCAGAAAGATCCCTTCATTAGTTTCTGAGAAATAGCGATAACAAACTTCAATTGTCAAAATGCAAGATGGCTGCCTGTCGGCCATGTTGTTTTCCGATTAGTCTCAAAATGCAATATGCATAACAATTCACCAAGAGGAACCTACATATGAAATTTGAGAAAGATTCCTTTATTAGTTTCTGAGAAATAGCGATAACAAACTTCAATTGTCAAAATCCAAGATGGCTGCCTGTCGGCCATGTTGTTTTCCGATTGGTCTCAAAATGCAATATGCATAACTAGGCACCAAGGGGAACCTACGTATGAAATTTGAGAAAGATCCCTTTAGTACTTTCTGAGAAATAGCGATAACAAACTTCAATTGTCAAAATCCAAGATGGCTGCCTGTCGGCCATGTTGTTTTCCGATTGGTCCAAAATAAAATATGCATAACTAGGCACCAAGGGGAACCTATATATAAAATTTGAGAAAGATCCCTTCATTAGTTTCTGAGAAATAGCGATAACAAGAATTGTTTACGGACGGACGGACCACGGACCACGGACGCAGGGCGATTTGAATAGCCCACCATCTGATGATGGTGGGCTAAAAACAAGCCAATTGTATTAAAATGTTAAAATATAAATAACTTTAATCAAACTTTCATCTTATTCATTTTCATATTTTCTTTTTTGGGTGGGGGTGGGGGTCGAGTGGTTAAGGTGTCCCGACACTTTAACACTAGCCCTCCACCACTGGTGTAACGAAGCCAGCTTGTTATTGCTTTAATGTTTTATTGTATTTATCTTCATGTCCCATGGTGATCATGTAAATAATAAGTAGATTTCAAATCATTGTATTGTATCATATTTATTATCGTTGATTGTTTGAGTCGTCGACAATGGCAGAGAAGTCGAGAGGTGCGAGTGTTGTTCAGTGTGATTGTTTTTTGTACTTTCACGTGTGACGATTGGTAGTGGTGTTTGTGCGAGATTTGTGTCAGTTTATGATTGCGCTGCGCCGCTAGGATAGAATGTACAGTTGGAAGGGTTTGGTATGAATCGATATGTTTGTATGAGTTGGAGCTGTTGTGTGTAATTCAGCGTTAGTTACCGAGAGTTGGTCCGGTCGTGGTGATGTTTCTGCTGTGTGATGGAAGCTGCCATTGTTGTGAGAGTACGCATGTGCGGGAGAGCGAGAGGTATTGCGTATTTCCGGCATAGGGGTTTGGCTTGACGAATAGCGGGAAATTATGAATGTCGGTGTTCGTAAAATAAACACCGATGTTTATTTTCCGCCATTCGATTGGTTTAAACTCTTGGGCCGATATACGCTGTTTTTATTGGTTATTGATCACCATGAGGATATAAAAGGACGAGCGTTTACTGTTAGATTTCAGACTTCAAGTTCATTCAAGATTTGCCTTTTCGGAAAACGGGAACCAAAATTCATTCTATTCGTAAGTCTCATAATTCATTACTCTTCGCTATGAAGTGTTTTACTATTATAGTTATATTTATACTGAAAAGTACATATTTATTTACTATCTAGGCTAGATTCAGCCAGTTTAGTTGTGTCTGCTCGATGTCCTCTTATACTTCTGACTAGTGATTTGATCGTTGTATGCGCGATATTTATATTGTCGTACAGTTGAATAATTTGTGTCATAAATAAACATTTAACGTGGTACACAGTTCTTGGAGTTAATCTAGATAAGTAATAGCTCAAATTTACGCTACCAAAACGATGTTTGAGTTGAGCGATACCAGCTAACTCCTGGATATAATATAGCGATACCAGCTAACTCCTGGACGTTATATAGCGATACCAGCTGACTTAGTAGTTAGTCTAGCGCTACCAGCTGACTAACCGTTACCTCAGAAGAGTAACAGGCGGCTCCGTTACACTGGGTTGCGAGTTCGAAACCTACGTGGGGCAGTTGCCAGGTACTGACCGTAGGCTGGTGGTTTTTCTCCGGGTACTCCGGCTTTCCTCCACCTCCAAAACCTGGCACGTCCTTAAATAACCCTGGCTGTTAATAGGACGTTAAACAAAAACAAACCAAATTTTCTTTTTTGAAATTCAATATATGACCAATATTAAATCAGTCAATTATAATCACTTCCATAAATCTATTGTAAATGATGTCATACACATCTGGTTTTTTCTCTCTTTCTTCATTTTATTTTATTTACTAACACGTGTTATATATTTTTTCTGTCAACTTATATTCGGTAATAGACATCTTAATTTACCTGTACAGGTAACAGGTAACTTAACTGTTCAAACAACACTCCACCTACATTGTTTACGTAAGTTTTCGGAAAAGGATATATACTTTTTTCAGTTTTGGGAGAAACAGGATGACACCGTCGAGCCATGTGTCAATAAACTCCCAGAACAACCAATGCTTCCTATAAATATATGATTATTACAACTTCGGGATATTACGTACTAAGCAAAATAAATGAAGGAATGAGGAATAAGATATAGAGGTACAATGTATGCTGTTGTTCATGCAAACACAAAAGGTATATTAGTAAAACGACACTGGTACTTATTAGCAAGGTCGCCATTACAAGACAGGAGTCGACAGAGCTAATGTTTACTAACGGCAGGGTTATTAAACAAATGGACTACATACCGACTTATTTACACGGACCTTGTCCGTGCAGCAATTACATTTAAAAAAAAATGTTTTTTAAATGTTGATTGAATCTGTCATGTTTTGTGGATTAGCAGTTGATTGCACAAGATATTTCAAGAATTGTTCAAACTGAAAAACAAGTATTTATATTCCGGAATTCAGACAAATAAGGCCGACGAGTTCATGAGTTGATTATTACTACCGTTTGACGAAATAAAATTTGCGTATAAAAAGACGTTTTGATTGTGTTACCCAAACAAAAAATGTCAATGTATACATATTTCTTATATTTATTTATCACTGTCATTTGCATTTATACACTGATTATTGTTTGAACAAAAACAAACAAAAAGGTTATACTTTTAAAGTAATAGAAGTATGTTGTATAAGACCATCATGCATTATTTTATAGAAATAGAAGTATGTTGTATAAGACCACCATGCATTATTTGATAGTAATGAAAGTACAAAAATGTATGTTGTATCAGACTGACATGTATTATCATTATTAGTTTTAAGTTTTAGTATTAGATTTATATAAACAATGTAGAATGGAGTCAACGGCAGTAACTTAAATGTTTTACTTACAATACACTTCCACTATCCACTTGTGTGGCTATATATAGCCTTATAGTACACTTCCACTATCCACTTGTGTGACTATATATAGTCTTACAATACACTTCCACTATCCACTTGTGTGGCTATATATAGTCTTACAATACACTTCCACTATCCACTTGTGTGACTATATATAGTCTTACAGTACACTTCCACTATCCACTTGTGTGGCTATATATAGTCTTACAATACACTTCCACTATCCAC
>NW_022982806.1:0-16862 GCF_902652985.1 Pecten maximus
TATAAAAGTGCACAGGGCCAAATTGATGGTGTACTTTTTTTGTGCTTTTATACTTTTTTAGTACTTTTACAGGTAAGTCCATAAAGTACAAAAAAAGTACAAAAAAAGTATGAAAATGGTACAGAAAAAGCAGGAAATTAGTACTGAAAAAGTAGGAAAAAAGTACCAATAAGGTAGGAAATTAGTACTGAAAAAGTAGTGGAAAAGTAGGAAAAAAGTACTAGAAAAGTAGGAAAATAGTACTAAAAAAGTAGGAAATTTGTACTGAAAAAGTATCAAAAAAGTAGGAAAATGGTATTGAAAAGAAGGAAATTAGGACTGAAAAAGTAGGAAAAAAGTACCAATAAGGTAGGAAATTAGTACTGAAAAAGTAGTGGAAAAGTAGGAAAAAAGTACTAGAAAAGTAGGAAAATAGTACTAAAAAAGTAGGAAATTTGTACCGCAAAAGTATCAAAAAAGTACTGAAAAAGTAGGAAAAAATTACCAAAAAAAGGGACTTAATTTAATGGTGTAGGAAATTAGTTCTGAAAATATAGGAGATAAGCTTAAATGAGAATACTGCATGCTTAAACAATACATACATCAGTCCCATTCCTAAGAGAAATGCACAATTGTATCAAGTGAAAACAAACATTGAAATACAAGATTAGTTATCCAATCACAATTCCACTGAGTATAATTTCATGCCATAGCAAAGTCTTGATCTAATAAGCTCGAAATTTGTTTAAGGGTGAGGTTAAGGATTTACAGATGGACATCTATGTATAAGCAATAACTTTTGATAAATTATTCTAATATTTTTTTCAAGCAGGAAAACACAATTTTATATCATGTGTATGTAGGAGATCCAGACAAAAAAAATATACTATTCTAAATAAAAAGGGCAATAACATTTGTAAAAATTGTCGAATCATAATTCCTCTTGAGGAAACACAACAAAAAAATGTAAATAAAAAACAATGCATAAATGCATACTGAATACAATGAAGTATGGTATATGCATAATGTTGCTTGCTTAAACTGGTCAAATCCAAGTAAGTGTGAATTCGAAAAATAAAATGTCTGATTCTCTTCATTCCTTTTTTGCTTTATGCGAATCATTGCCCTCAATTCGGACCACAATGCAATATCTTTAAGCTTTCCCTCACTTCAGAATGTACTGCATAATCTGTTGGAAGAAAGAGAAAATTTTAAAATATTTTTTATATCAAAACTTAGAATAATTGTGAAGATTTGTTTAATATAAAAATGTAGATAATTTTCCTTATATATGCACCTGATCACTTTACTGTCATTAATCACATGCATGTCTGCTTGGAAGTCTTTTTATCAAGAAAAGCTAGCCACAGGTATACAAGTTTAAAGCTACAACATAAAACTTTTAATAATAATTATAAGGATAAGTACTTTAATAAAAATCAAGCTACTCCAGAATTCTCTGACAGTTTGTTTCATCTTAAATTATGCAACTAACTATCAAAATACTCCAAAACACAGATTTTTTTTATTCAATCATTTCTTGAGATCATTTTTTTGTGAATTGATCATGATCACAGATCATGACATACAACAAATTTTCAATGGATTTTATTGACATCGTTTTTGAATGTATTTTCTTCAAATTCCATATACTATAGTAGACAATTATTAGCTCATTTACCGATATTTTTACATATATTCCCTAAAATAGATATACACATGTTGCCCGAAATGTGACGTTACTTTCGTTCTTATATTCTAACTTAAAAATGTCATTGCTATTTTTTTTGAAATTTTATGCAATATCTCTTGAAATCAACTACAAAAAATTCTGTAAATATTATCAGATGAATGAGCAAATAATTCTTTACATGTAAGTGAAATTTCAATAAATTCCATTGAAAAACGAAGTCATAAAAATTAATTGGAAATTTGTCAAAATGCATGAAATATGTAGTAAAGATATTACGAATTTACCGTTACGTGACAGAAATAAATATGCAATATAACTACGTTGAAGTTCGTCAATAAAGAAATAAAATTCTTCTTGTTCTCAATATTTGGGTGCTATCAATCAGGATGCTTATAAATTCCCAGGCGTATGGTAGCATAGATCTGTAAATTGAATACTTACGATTGAAACACACGTGGATCTCTAGCAGTTCTTTGTTAATTAAACTCGGGCCGTGTAAACTGTAATCGGTGATGAATTCATTATGAAAACCCTGAAACACGAAGTAATCAAGTATTAATATTAACATGTGTAGGCCCCTATTCACCTATATAATGTGAAACGATGTAGGAACGTGCAGAAGACGAAATAGATTTAAATAATAAAATTGTAAACTTACCTGGTCGCGATATCTGTGATATTTTCGGGTGAAAATGAGCATTTGTCGCCAAAAACAACAAGAAAGCTGATATTCTTTGGCCACTTACTGACAGATAGTCGATCTTCTTCAGTTAGGCAAGAAAATGAATTTCGTTTTTAGGCTATTCTATATCAAAATCGTGTTTGTTTATGTTTCTTCCGTAGATAAACATCCGGTGAAATTCAAACATGGCTATCAGACTTCCCGCTAAAATCTCGCTGTTTGTTGCATCATGGGATAAAAAAAGTTTTGTCGGAGATCTACTGTATCGATTTCATTCTTTTATTACTTGTTTTTTTTATATTCTACTTCCTTAACCTCTATTGTTCCATACTTTTGGTATTACTACTTCAGCATTTAAAGCTTGCACATTGCACAAAATGATCGCACGAAGCGAACTCGTCAAATCTCGGTAGATTCCGTAAACCGAAGTAAACAAGATCACGGCCCCGAGGTCATAGGTGAACCGACCGGTGGTAATCTGACACAGGTATAAGCTTCGTCAGTACCTGTTATGTAATCCGGATGTTTTGTTTAAATGAGGGTAGGCACCTTTGATCTGATCGTAGTGAAAGGCAGTCAAGCTTGACAATATAAATTGTTATAATTAACGCCGCGGACATAAGACTTAGTGTACAGGTGAGACAGGTAACTCCAATAAACAATAAAGCTAGGTATGATTTGCCATTACAGTCGACTGTCGCTTATATTAATTAACACCACGGGTGAAATTAACTTTCGGTACGACGTTAAGCATATATCCTGATCGCTTTGTTAGCTTAACACACAGGTTTCAAGATTTAGTTTAAAAGTTGAAATATTTTTGATCGATCTTGGTGTTGCAGTTATTCAAGCCGTCTACTATATCAATTAAAATATTTATGATAGATTTTGGTATTGATCTTGATTTTTGTATACAATAGAGTATTTTATTTGTACACACAACACTCCTACGAGATCATTCTACAACAGATTAGAGTACTGTACAGCTACATTGTGTCGTTGTCCGAATTATCGTACGATCTTGCTAAATAAATATCAGACAAATTAAAGTTTTCTTTTTGTGTTCACTTTCACCATTTCAATGAATGCGATGTAATTCTGATTTAAATACCGGAATATTGTTCCTTGATCATGCCTGTTTGTTGTCAGTCAAGCCATATCGAGATCGAGATCATCACAGCGCTTGACTTCAATATACGTTTTACAAAGAAGCGTCCGAGTGACTATATCAGTATTACACATGTTTATATGAGTATATCGGTGAATATTTTGACAGAACACGACGTGATTTCAGGTGCAATTATCAGATGTAATCTTAAAACCACGTATATCAAGCAAGTATATGATATGCAGACAAAGAGCAGGTGATTTTAATTTCATTTGAATGAATTAAAAGCGTATTACAGGCACGGGCACGGGCACATGTGTGTTCGTAGAGTGATCCCCGATCTGGTAGAGGTTAACGTTTGGATAAACGAAATGTTTTAAACTCCGTTAAAGAGTTTATAATTAAAGCCAAAATACTGTAACTTCAAAGAACGATCTGGAACAAAATTTTTATAGGGCTAAGTTTTGACGTTCGTCACATGAACGTATAGTAACATTCATCAATGTGAAGTTTATTACTTCTGAGATGCATATGGAAATACAAACGAAAAGTGACAAAGAAATCACCGTTAAAATGTGTGAACCTTACTAACAAAGTACATTGAAGTGAAATACTTATGACAATAATTGTTGAATTTTAATTATTTTTAGATAAATTTCTGTGGTACTGATCAAAGTATGAAAAGTATTTTTTAGAACATAAAAAAGACCAACAAAAAACCAACAAAAAACGAGATCAAAAACATTTGATATTTCCAAATGATAATTTTCTGTATCTTATTTGATAGATATTTGTTGTGGTTAATCCTGGGTATTATTTTTTTAGTCTTAGATTTGTAGTCGACTGAAAAAGTCAGATTTAATTTTGAAAATATATTGCTATAACCCCTCGCAATGTCTGAAAATATTCTAAGTCCATAATAAGTACAAAAAAAGCACAATGGCATTAGCTGAAAAATTCTAAGTCCCAAAAAAGTAGGAAAAAAGTACATCCATATTTTCACAATCTTTCAAAAAAATTCTAAGTCAGATTTTAGCACAAAAAAAGTACTCTGAAAAATTTCAGAGTCCAAATAAAGTACAGAAAAAGTACCCTGAAAAATTTCTAAGTCCAGAATAAGTACAAACAAGAGATCCCAGAGGGATCTTGGCGCCCACCATTGAATGATCTTTATAGGTTCCATGTCAGATTGATCTTTTCTCTACTTTTCTCTTCCTCTAAGTGTTACTAATCTGTGTAAATTCAGAAACAGCCCTCTAGTACTATTCAAACAAGGGGAACCTATATATAAAATTTAAGATTTAGCGATAATGGCTGTCTGTCGGCCATGTTGTTTTTCGGATTGGTCCCAAAATGCAATACCAGGGACCAAGGGGAACCTACATATGAAATTTGAGAAAGATCCCTTCAGTACCTTCTGTACAATAGCGATAACAAACTTCAATTTTCAAAATACAAGATGGCTGCCTGTCAGCCAGGTTGTTTTCTGACTGGTCTCAAAATCCAATATGCATAACTAGACACAGAGGGCAACCTACAAATGAAATTCAGAAAGATCCTTTCAGCAATTTCTGATAAATAGCGATAATCTTCAATTGTCAAAATCCAAGATGGCTGCCTGTCGGCCATGTTGTTTTTCGATTGGTCTCAAAATGCATTATGCATAACTACGCACTGAGGGAAACCTACATATGAAATTTGAGAAAGATCCCTTCAGTACTTTCTGAGAAATAGCGATAACAAACTTCAATTGTCAAAATCCAAGATGACTGCCTGTCGGCCATGTTGTTTTCCGAATAGTCTCAAAATGCAATATGCATAACTAGGCACAGAGGGTCACCTACATATGAAATTTCAGAAAGATCCCTTCAGTACTTTCTGAGAAATAGCGATAACAAACTTCAATTGTCAAAATCCAAGATGGCTGCCTGTCGGCCATGTTGTTTTCAGATTAGTCTCAAAATACAATATGCTTAACTAGGCACCAAGAGGAACCTTTATATGAAATTTAAGAAAGATCCCTTCATAAGTTTCTGAGAAATAGCGATAACAAACTTCAATTGTCAAAATCTAAGATGGCTGCCTGTCGGCCATGTTGTTTTCCGATTAGTCTCAAAATTCAATATGCATAACTAGGCACTAAGGGGAACCTACATATAAAATTGCAGAAAGATCCCTTCATTAGTTTCTGAGAAATAGCGATAACAAACTTCAATTGTCAAAATCCAAGATGGCTGCCTGTCGGCCATGTTGTTTTCTAATTCTTCTCAAAATGCAATATGCATAACTAGGCACCAAGAGGAACCTTTATATGAAATTTGAGAAAAATCCCTTCAGTGCTTTCTCAGAAATAGCGATAACAAACTTCAATTGTCAAAATCCAAGATGGCTGCCTGTCGGCCATGTTGTTTTCCGATTAGTCTCAAAATTCAATATGCATAACTAAGCACTGAGGGGGACCTACATATGAAATTTCAGAAAGATCCCCTTATTAGTTTCTGAGAAATAGCGATAACAAACTTCAATTGTCAAAATCCAAGATGGCTGCCTGTCGGCCATGTTGTTTTCAGATTGGTCTCAAAATGCAATATGCATAACTAGGCACCAAGGGGAACGTACATATGAAATTTCAGAAAGATCCCCTCATTAGTTTCTGAGAAATAGCGATAACAAACTTCAATTGTCAAAATCCAAGATGGCTGCCTGTCGGCCATGTTGTTTTCAGATTGGTCTCAAAATGCAATATGCATAACTAGGCACCAAGGGGAACCTAAATATGAAATTTGAGAAAGATCCCTTCAGTACTTTCTGAGAAATAGCGATAACAAGAATTGTTTACGGACGGACGGACGGACGGACGGACGGACGGACGGAGGGACGGACGGACCACGGACCACGGACGCAGGGCGATTTGAATAGCCCACCATCTGATGATGGTGGGCTAAAAAAGTACTCTGAAAAATTTCAGAGTCCAAATAAAGTACAGAAAAAGTACCCTGAAAAGTTTCTAAGTCCAGAAAAGTACAAAAAAAGTACTCTGAGAAATTTCAGAGTCCAAATTTAGTACAGAAAAAGTACTCTGAAAAATTTCTAAGTCCAGAAAAGTACAAAAAAAGTATACTTTTTTGGTACTTTTTCAAAAAAGTAGGAAAAAGTGTATACTTAAAGTAGCATAAAAGTATACTTTAGTGTGCTTTATTTCGGTATGGGTAGTGTTAACACTGACAGAAGATCTAAAATTAACAAGTACCAAGGTCTAGTGTTAACACTGACAGAAGATCTAAAATTAACAAGTACCAAGGTCTAGTGTTAAAGGAGGTCTAAAATTAACAAGTACCAAGGTCTAGTGTTAAAGGAGGTCTAAAATTAACAAGTACCAAGGTCTAGTGTTAACACTGACAGAAGATCTAAAATTAACAAGAGGCCCAATGGGCCTGTATCGCTCACCTGGCTCTACAGGAAATTTGCAGTTGATTGAGGTCCTTTCTACAGATACTATGCTGATAACAACTTTATTCAAATATCAGAGTAAGCTAGGTTTATTCATGTCAATGTATTTTCTAGTCCTTCATTCCAGCATACTATTGGCCTAAGATCGGGTCTTGGTGACTCTTGGCTCTAAGCATGCTACAGACAGGCCCAATATCATGTGCCTGGGCCTCTTGGTTATTGAGAAGAAGTCGTTTGAAGATTATAACCTATTTGACCCATGTGACCTTGAATGAAGGTCAAGGTCATTTATTTGAACAAACTTGGTAGCCCTTCACCCCAGCATGATACAGGCCCAATATCAAGTACCTGGGTCTCTTGGTTATTGAGAAGAAGTCGTTTGAAGATTATAGCGTATTTGAACCATGTGACCTTGAATGAAGGTCAAGGTCATTTATTTTAACAAACTTGGTAGCCCTTTACCCCAGCATGCTATAGGCCAAATATCAAGTCCCTTGGCCTCTTGGTTATTGAGAAGATGTCGTTTGAAGATTATAGCCTTTTTGACCCATGTGACCTTGAATGAAGGTCAAGGTCATTTATTTTTATAAACTTGGTAGCCCTTCACCCCAGCATGCTACAGGCCAAAATAGCAAGTCCCTGGGCCTCTTGCTTATTGAGAAGATGTTGTTTGAAGATTATAGCGTATTTGAACCATGTGACCTTGAATGAAGGTCAAGGTCATTTATTTTAACAAACTTGGTAGCCCTTCACCCCAGCATGCTACAGGCCCAATATCAAGTCCCTGGGCCTCTTTGTTATTGAGAAGAAGTGGTTTGAAGATTATAGCCTATTTGCCCCATGTGACCTTGAATGAAGGTCAAGGTCATTTATTTGAACAAACTTTGTAGCCCTTCTCCCCAGCATGCAACAGGCCCAATATCAAGCCCCTGGGCCTCTTGGTTATTGAGAAGAAGTCGTTTGAAGATTATAGCCTATTTGACCCATGTGACCTTGAATGAACAAACTTTGTAGCCCTTCACCCCAGCATGCTACAGGCCCAATATCAAGTCACTGGGCCTCTTGGTTATTGAGAAGAAGTTGTTTTAATGAAAAAGTTGACGCCGGACGGCCGGACGGAAGACGGACGCCGCACCACGGCATAAGCTCACTTGCCCTTCGGGCAGGTGAGCTAACAAGTACCAAGGTCTAGTGTTAACACTGACAGAAGATTTAAAATTAACAAGTACCAAGGTCTAGTGTTAACACTGACAGAAGATCTAAAATTAATGTTCTCAAAGTTAAATGGCTGCTGCATCCATAGCAAAATGCTTAAACTTTCAGTTTTAAAGCATGAAGTCTCACGAAGATTCAGCCATTGGCTGAAACTTGTTTTAAATGGCTGTACTGAATCATGGCCAAAAGTATTTAAATTTAAATAGCTGCACTGAACCATGGCTAAAAGTATTTAAATTTAAATGACTGCACTGAACCAAGGCTAAAAGTATTTTAAAATGGCTGTACTGAACCATGACAAACAGTATTTTTGAATAGCTGAAATGAACCATGTCTGAACATATTTTCAAATGGCTATACCAAACCATGACTGAAAGTATTTTAAAATGGCTGTACCAAACCACGACTGAAAGCATTTCAAATGGTTGTAAAACTCAATAAATACACACCCTACATCTTTTCTGCTGAATATGCACATTCATTACGGATTTGGGTGGCCGTGTCACAATGATAATCTCAATCCATACTGATCAAATTTTTTCTAATTTGAAATTGTAGAACATTTTCTAAGACATGACAATTGCACTATGGTATAGTAGGAGAATGTCTTTTAAGCCAATCTCCTAGACCAAGATTTTGTCCCATTGTTATGATGATTTGCATGCTTAGATAGAATTCAGTCAATGACAAAGTGTTATCATCCCATACAGACACAGGGCTGGGGTCAATGAACCAAGGTATCTCCTTAAACCTCTAATTAATTAAGATTTTAAAAGTATAAAGGACTGGTAGTGACATCTCTTTGTGCAGGCTCTCAATGACTGGAAACTCTTTCCAAACCTGTTGTGGTAGCAGTTTGAAGTACTGACATATGTCTACAAGGTAGTGTACTTATAGAAACTGTACAGGGCTGGTGATAGTGTGACAACAATAAGCTGTTTTGATGGGTATTCTCTGATCAGTTACTGTGATGAGGGCGATTAGCACAGTCTTCTTGTCTCCAAATGATAGCACATTTTACCGAGGATAAACCCAGGGGGATTTAGTACAGAAGACAACAGGTTAAATGGGTACCCAGAGTATTCCTGATTATTTATAGGGGATTATACCTAGGTGTGACTGGAACAGTCAGTGTAGAATGGCTTTACAAAGCTTTACCCACAACAATACTATGTATCAATGTATAAAGGTCTATCACTGAGCAAATTGATTCAAGTCTTTATTATGAATGAGAACAACAAATTGCCTTAATGCAAGTTTTCTGTATACAAAGATATACTGGTACTAATTAATGGCTTAGAAATGTCAGCAATATACAGCCCAGTAATGCTTACTTAGGGTGGGGTGAGGCCAATCAACAAGCAAGGCTTATTTAGGGTTGAGTGAGGCCAATCAACAGGTAAGGCTCACTTGGGGTGGAGTAAGGCCAATCAACAAGTAAGGCTTATTTAGGGTGGAGTGAGGCCAATCAACAAGTAAGGCTTATTTAGGGTGGAGTGAGGCCAATCAACAAGTAAGGCTTACTTAGGGTGGAGTGAGGCCAATCAACAAGTAAGGTTTACTTAGGGTGGAGTGAGGCCAATCAACAAGCAAGGCTTATTTAGGGTGGAGTGAGGCCAATCAACAAGTAAGGCTTATTTAGGGTGGAGTGAGGCCAATCAACAAGTAAGGCTTACTTAGGGTCGAGTGAGGCCAATCAACAAGTAAGGCTTATTTAGGGTGGAGTGATGTCAATCAACAAGTAAGGCTTATTTAGGGTGGAGTGAGGCCAATCAACAGGTAAGGCTTATTTAGGGTGGAGTGATGTCAATCAACAAGTAAGGCTTATTTAGGGTGGAGTGATGTCAATCAACAAGTAAGGCTTATTTAGGGTGGAGTGATGTCAATCAACAAGTAAGGCTTATTTAGGGTGGAGTGAGGCCAATCAACAGGTAAGGCCAATTTAGGGTGGAGTGATGTCAATCAACAAGCAAGGCTTATTTAGGGTGGAGTGAGGCCAATCAACATGTAAGGCTTATTTAGGGTGGAGTAAGGCCAATTAACATGTAAGGCTTATTTAGGGTGGAGTGAGGCCAATCAACAAGTAAGGCTTATTAAGAGTGGAGTGAGGCCTATCAACAAGTAAGGCTTATTTAGGGTGGAGTGAGGCCAATCAACAAGGCTTATTTAGGGTGGAGTGATGCCTATTAACATGTAAGGCTTATTTGGGGTGGAGTGAGGCCAATCAACAAGTAAGGTTTACTTAGGGTGGAGTGAGGCCAATCAACAAGCAAGGCTTATTTAGGGTGGAGTGAGGCCAATCAACAAGTAAGGCTTATTTAGGGTGGAGTGAGGCCAATCAACAAGTAAGGTTTACTTAGGGTGGAGTGAGGCCAATCAACAAGCAAGGCTTATTTAGGGTGGAGTGAGGCCAATCAACAAGTAAGGCTTATTTAGGGTGGAGTGAGGCCAATCAACAAGTAAGCCTTAGTTAAGCAACACTTGTGAAAGGCTTAAGGTAGAAAAAGGGTTTTTAACAAAGAAACACCAATTCTTCATTAAATAATACTTTAGAACAAAACTTTGTATTTGATTTATATTTATCTAGTATAACAGAATTATTGTGTTGACGTATGACTCATAAAGATGACCAGCCATCTCTGACTTATTGTTCATCAAAGATAATACCAACCATCTCATACTTATTGTTCAGCAAGAATTACCAACCATCTCAGACTTATTGTTCATCGAGAATTACCAACCATCTCAGACTTATTGTTCACCAAGAATTACCAACCATCACATACTCACTGTTCAGCAAGAATTACCAACCATCTCAGACTTATTGTTCACCAAGAATTACCAACCATCTCAGACTTAATGTTCAGCAAGAATTACCAACCATCTCAGACTTAACTGTTCAGCAAGAATTATCAACCATCTCATACTTACTGTTCAGCAAGAATTACCAACCATCTCAGACTTATTGTTCAGCAAGAATTACCAACCATCTCATACTTATTGTTCATCGAGAATTGCCAACCATCTCAGACTTAACTGTTCAGCAAGAATTATCAACCATCTCATACTTACTGTTCAGCAAGATTTACCAACCATCTCAGACTTATTGTTCACCAAGAATTACCAACCATCTCAGACTTATTGTTCAGCAAGAATTACCAACCATCTCAGACTTATTGTTCAGCAAGAATTACCAACCATCTCAGACTTACTGTTCAGCAAGATTTACCAACCATCTCAGACTTATTGTTCACCAAGAATTACCAACCATCTCATACTTACTGTTCAGCAAGAATTACCAACCATCTCATACTTAATGTTCAGCAAGAATTACCAACCATCTCAGACTTATTGTTCAGCAAGAATTACCAACCATCTCATACTTAACTGTTCAGCAAGAATTATCAACCATCTCAGACTTAACTGTTCAGCAAGAATTATCAACCATCTCAGACTTAATGTTCATTGAGAGTTGCCAACCATCTCATACTTACTGTTCAGCAAGAATTACCAACCATCTCAGACTTATTGTTCATCAAGATTTACCAACCATCTCAGACTTAACTGTTCAGCAAGAATTACCAACCATCTCAGACTTATTGTTCAGCAAGAATTACCAACCATCACATACTTACTGTTCAGCAAGAATTACCAACAATATCAGACTTACTGTTCAGCAAGAATTACCAACCATCTCAGACTTAACTGTTCAGCAAGAATTATCAACCATCTCAGACTTATTGTTCAGCAAGAATTACCAACCATCTCATACTCACTGTTCAGCAAGAATTACCAACCATCTCAGACTTAACTGTTCAGCAAGAATTACCAACCATCTCAGACTTACTGTTCAGCAAGAATTACCAACCATCTCAGACTTACTGTTCAGCAAGAATTACCAACCATCTCAGACTTAATGTTCATCAAGAATTACCAGCCATCTCAGACTTACTGTTCAGCAAGAATTACCAACCATCTCAGACTTACTGTTCAGCAAGAATTACCAACCATCTCAGACTTAATGTTCATCAAGAATTACCAGCCATCTCAGACTTACTGTTCAGCAAGAATTACCAACCATCTCATACTCACTGTTCAGCAAGAATTACCAACCATCTCAGACTTACTGTTCAGCAAGAATTACCAACCATCTCAGACTTATAATTGATCAAGGACTATCAATATTCAACAGTTTGAATGCTAATCAATGTTTAGCAATGCAGAATGATAAAGCTACAGATCACTGTGAACCGAGATAAATGTCACAGAGGAACAATGCAACATCACTGTCAAACAAAAACAATGGTTCCTGAGGCTGTGATAGTTTGTACCAATTTTTTAATATATAAAATATACAGGATGTCAAGTATAATAAAGTCCAGACTTCCCATTGAGTAATCATACAACTGTCATGGTATGGAGAGAAAGGCCTACTCATAAATTATCTATTATATTCAGTTACATTGCCATAGTGAAAAAAACATATATATCATTGAGGAAAAATGCTGCCCTTAGACTCACAGTGGCAGATTTGTATGGTTGGAGAGGATCTTAGTAGGTGGTAAACATTTAGCACTACAATATAATTTGGTGTGGAGAACAAAATATATGTGACTCTCTGGATGATTATAACCAAAGTAAGGAAAAAAAATGTATCCTATTGAGAAGATCCTTGACAAGTCAAAACATTTAGTACCAATATTATAATGATAACGGCAGAAGAAATATGTTTCCCTGAGCGTCAATGATTTATTTTATGACTACTAGAGAGTTGTAATGATTCTAGCTGTGCCAGTGGTGAGACGGCGCCATTTCTGTTAATCCAGTGTCCAATGTAAGATAGAATGCCCTATATAGCCAGGTCATAACTGTCCACAGTAATTATCATAGTCATTACTACCAGTTTGGTCTAATCAAAACAGGACTCCATGGAAAAACAACAGCTGTACTGAAAAAAACAACATTTATAGTTGTGCTTAGTGTTTGTTAATTACAACTATAATGGGTATATTAATTGGTTGTACTAAATGTAAAACTTGTAATAAAATCATCTTTATTTTTTAGATCAAGTTTAATCTTATCAACATCAATCTCTTTTTCAAATTTGATTTTATCTTTTTTTTTTTTTTTCCCAAACTTTTTTTTATTTTTTAGAACAAGGACAATCTAAAGGTTTGAATGCATGAAAAGTCATGAATTAAAATCCTGTAAGAACAACTTTTGAAAAATGAATAACAGGATGAATTAAATACAAATTATATATAATAGGATCAATGAACCATGTGACAATATGATACTGATATTCAAGGTGTCAAACTGTTTACTACACTTTTAATACTGAAGTATTTAACAGAGTTACTTGAGTATAAATGATAAGATCCACAATTTAAATGTCTGTGAGAGCCTGAACCATCAACCTTTAAATCTAAACCAGGTATGATGGAATCTGAAATTCCACTCAAAGTTCCTGACCTGCTGAAGAAACTCACTTCCTTTTCTACTTTCACTTTCACTGTTATCACCTTACCACACAGCCAGTATCTGATATCCCTCTAAAGATCAAAAGTGGAAGGAGGGAATCGGTCTCCTCCCTAGTGGAGATGAATAAAGGATGTAAAGGTCAAGGGTCATATTTAAGTGAAACCCGTGATGCACCAAAGCAATCCAATAAAGGAAACATTTGTTTGAGGTAAAAGTCAGAGGTCAGAGCCCCTGCCAGCTTGGAAATCTGATTGGTGCACTGATCTGTCTACAAAAGATGATACTCTTGTCACTTATTTGTTCATTTTCATGAAATTAGATTTCAATGATTTATCAGTAGTTCCTTGTAATGGGTGGTGGGGGGTCAAACTGTTAGTAAATTTCACTGGCATTTAGAGTCAATCGCATCCAACATCTTCAACTTCACTAACAAATCAAATTACACTGAAATGCCAGAGGCACAACTTATTATCACTGAATATTTCCCAACATGTTGGACCTCCCAATTGAATTTTCACCCAAAAAGGAGCTTTGTCTAGATTGAATTAAGCAAGGAGCAAGGGAATGCCAGCAATAAAACTGGGGATTATTTAATTACAAATACTTCAACATCTTGTGATTCTGTGCACGTCAGTACTCTCATCAGCTCTATCTGTAGATGTTGTATAGTAGAAAGTGCCCCAGAAATACCATGTGATATGCATTTATGATTTCACTTCTGTCTATATTATAGACCCTTGTCTTACATATCTATGGTACTCCAGAATTTTAGCAACATGATTGGATTTATTATTATTCAAATGCAAGTCACATACAAATAATAGAAAAAAACATGACTGGGATTTAATCAGCACTGCTGACCTTGTAGGCACAAGAGGCTCAATAGGCCTGTATCACTCACTTCTTTCTAAAGTAACACTGAAGTTGGTCTAGGTCATTTATACAGATATTAAGCTGATTACCATTTTATTCAAGTATCAGAGTTGGCAAGTTTTATTCAAATAATGCTTTAGCCCTTCACTCCAGGATACTATTGACCTAATATCAGGTCTCTGTTTCTCTTGGTCATCAAGAAATCATTGTTTTAAAAATTTTAACACATTTGAACTCCGTGACCTTGAATGTTGGTCATGGTCATTCATATGATAAAACTTGGTAGCACTTTACCCTAGCAAGCTACAGACTCAACAACAGGTCTTTGGGTGTCTTGGTTATTGAGAGGATGCTGCTAAAAGGAAAAAAATTATGCTGGACAGACGGACGGATAAAGGATATGCCGCTCCACGGAAACGCATTGCCCTTTGTTTTGAATAGCAGCTATATGTCTTGCAACTCCTATTGTTTTGAAAATGAAGAGAAAGCAACTTGGAATATTTGAAAAACTTTACAAGGTCACCAATTAGATCACTTACAGTGTATACCTTTTCATCACTTACTGTTTACATTGTCATCACTTAGTGTACACCTTGTCATCATTTATTGTATAGTCTGATGAGTTTAATATGCACATTCTTATTACTTAATGTGCATCTTAATTGTCATCAATAACTGTGCATCTTAAACGTCGTCATCAATTACTGTGCATATTGTCATCAATTACTGTGCATATTGTCATCAATTAATGTGCAAATTGTCATCAATTACTGTGCATATTGTCATCAATTACTGTGCAAATTGTCATTACTTACTATACACTTTGTTACTTTATATAATCTTGTCATAAATTACTTAAAACCTGAAATTGTAAGCTTAATGTACTCATCCTGATAGAAGTTTAATCCCAGGAAAAATATCCATAGCAGGTATTTCAATTTTTCAAATTGCCAAATTACAGTTATTTTTTTCAGAACCCTAGTCGGTAGCAGATATGCTTTCCATCTCAAAACTTAAAAGAAAACACCTACTGAATAGCAGTTAATATTTCACGAGGGTCCTTTTTTTGTTATATTGGCGTTTCCTCTAAAATCCACCAATTCTAAACACTGGCAAAATATCTAACACCACACTGAAGTTATAGAGACAAGAGTCAAGTTTGTAGACTTGTTAAGACTGAGGAGACAACAGAACCACAAATAGCCACACCAGAGACAAGTTTGTGGAGTCCACAGTGCTGAAATATTGAGACAACTCGACTCATTTGTGGAGACACCAGATCCTTGTCAGGAGACACCAGCACCACCTATTTTCAAAGTCACAATTAGGATCCCCCATTGGAGATACAAGGATTGGCATAATGAGAATCAATCTCAGCAGCGTGAGTGAGGAGTTGATTGTAGATGGACCAGGAGTAAACATATAGTGGTCACTGTTGATACAATTACTATATACTTTATGACTTTTTGTCACACAAGTTGGTGATCACTACGTACAAGGAGAATATTCCTACAAAGCACTTCCACATCCTGGCCGAGTCTCAGATGCAGAAGGCTCTTTCCTACAATTATATTAGTAAATTGAATTTGGCTTGTTTTGACAAAGGAGCACTATGGACTATTAGATGAGATGTTTGGGAAGTCTGCGAGATTCTAAGTCCTAATCTAATGACATTGCTGGAAAATGTTCCTTACTATTAAAGCACTTCGAATATTCAACAGCTATGAGAGTGCAGTAAGCTTTAAAAACTAAAAACAATAAGTTCATTCTCACTCATTTAATAAGAATTTAAGTTTTCAAATATATAGTTCTTAGAATATCAACATAAGTTCACTTTTTAGCATTGTTTTCAAGCTCTATACATTCAGAAAACAAAGATATATACTATTCTATTCAAGTATACCGGTTAACAAAATTTCAGTTTTTCTCAGTAAATTTTCATGACATAATTGTTGAGAAATTTTTGAGAAATGTCCGAGAATCTACATCTATTTCCTGTTAGTTGGTAATAATATTAAATCCCTCTAGATAAATATCAGTACGAATTTCAAAATATTCTCTCACAAATTTCAATTAAATAATTGTGGTCAGATGTGACAGTTCTAAACACCTATGAACATGCAGGTGAACTTTGGCCATCTTGAAGAGGTAGTAACACTGTTGTCAGTTGCAATAGTAGCCTCATAGCTGGAATTAATTTGAATTAGACAATATCTGGCATGGCAGGTGAAAAAGTTGCTAATGAAGCAAAAGAGGCTTCTTAATATAATTATCCCAGATCACTTGGTCTTTTCTACTGGAATCTTGCTGTGTATTTTTTCTACTGGAACCTTGCTCTGTATCTGCATTAGTGTTTTTCTCAAATTCATCTCATTTTATCA
>NW_022982807.1:0-30679 GCF_902652985.1 Pecten maximus
AGCTTCGCTATATGTTACATTGTAATATTAAAATTCGTAATAAATTCCCAAAATTGCATTTACAACTTTCTATTTCACCTGGTCAAGACCAACATCTGAGAAACAAAATACAAAAGTTTCAACACAGCATGTTGAACATTATCAGGAGATATCTGTCAACAGCTGTCACCAAATACCGATTATATACATCCGGGTCTGGAGTAGAGGTCAAATCTACACCCAAAAGTGTGTTAACAACTTGCGCAACACGACCGGCCAATCAGCTTGTGTTTCACCCTATCCAAGTCCCTTTGGAGAATGCGTTTCTCTGGTATGTACCTGTTTTCCCGAGTAAATACATGTAACACATGAAACGGGTACTTTATATATGATACGAGGATAAAGAGTAGTATGTTGAGATTTAGAAGATCACAAATACAGGGAACAACCAACCAATTGAAAAAATATATTTTTGAAACAGCCCCTGTGTATAGAACGTTGAGCCAAGGATAAAATGTCTGGCAGCCACTGATTGGCCAGTATGTTATGAAGTGAGAAAATAGATATGTAGCCTGATAGGTAACTATCAATAAGAAATGTTGATATAAATTTCTGAAGTCCGATTGGTTTTTTTCCCAAAAGTTCACGTAATAATAGTAAACAGGTAAAAATTTAAGATTTTTGAGAATTTTTACTGCGAAATTCACCTATTTTCAAAATGGCTACCCTGGAGAAAATTTGAGCTGAAGGACCCAACTTTTTTTTTTGATTAGGTGTTATATCAGACCCTAACTTTTGTTATAAACCATAATCGTCATATTCAATTCAAGAATTTGAATGAAATAATCCAAAACGTTAACACTAAGGTCTATGGGAAAACAATTGGTTGGTTGGTCTCTACACACTGTTACTGAAAATAGAATGACGTAGGTTTCTGGTGTAAAAAGGCGGGAATTCCCCAGGCGGGGGTTCCCCAGTGCAGTGTAAAATGTCTGGCTTATTTCTGTCTTTCGATTATACGTACCCGTGTGACCTAAGCGGAAACTGTTGCATCACGGATACGACAGGAAAAAGAACTTAATGTACCATATATGAAGAAACAAGATTAATTATGTCTTTTAGATAGAGATGTTTGTGATAAATATGTAAAAAAAAAAAAAATTAAAAAAAAAAAAAAAAATTGTGGAGAAATGTCTTTCGTATTTTCTCTGATATCTCAACATTTTAAGAAATACTGGCAGTGACAGTGAAAATACAAGCAGCTCACCGAGCGCTACAAGTTCAATCAGACAAGCGGAACAGACTTGATAACGTCACTCGTGACGTACGTCCGTAATAGACTCTCCGGAATGTGAGGTCGCGGTACATAGTACCCATGTTCAAAACCCTATTGTGGCCGTTCTGTGATAGATATAGAAAAACTAAAGATATCATTTTCTTTGGAATTATATGTACTTGTGATGTGTGAAGTTTCAGTATGTTGGCATTATGCGTTAATTCTCAAGACCGAGTTGTGCAGAAACCAGCAGTCAAATAGTCGATTTTGGCGTGTTTGTACCCAAAATATCTCCATAACTAAAATGTCCCCATATATAAGGGAACTGCCAGAACATAGATCACACCGACTTTAGCAAGTGTGGAAAGTTTTATCAAAATGTAATGAGTCGTTTTTCAGTAAGCTCCGGCAAAGTAGTCAGAATTAGCTGCATGTACATTACGTTCCGTCCCCCAATACACTACATTCCACACATACTTGTGACGTCCCTCGTGACGTAACATCCGGAATCCTCCTCTGGTTTCCATGAGACCTCGCCAAAATACTACCCATTTTTAAAGCCCTATTGTGGCCGTTCTATGACAGATATCGAAAAACCAAACACGGCCTTTTCTTCGGAATTACCTCTACTTGCTACATTTGGAGTTTCAGTTTGTCTGCTTTAAGATTGAATTCCCCAGTTTAAGTTAAACAGAAACCAGCAGTCAAAGTGTCGATTTTGGCGTGTTTGACCCAAAATATCTCGATAACTAGATTTTCCCCAGATATACCGGATAAGCCAGGACCTAGATCACACCGAGTTTTACAAGTGTAGAAAGTTTTATCAAAATGTATCGAGCCGTTTTCTCTGCGCTCAAATCGCGACTATATGCGGCAAAATAGGCCGAAGTAGCCGTGTCTACATTCCGTTCCGCAAGGAACGATAACTCCGTTATCGCCTCCTTACTGCACTTCATTCCATACCTACTGTGTAGACGTTATACCTACTGTGTAGACGTTATACCTACTGTATAGACATTAAAACTACTGTGTAGACGTTATACCTACTGTGTAGACATTATACCTACTGTGTAGACATTATACCTACTGTACATGTGTAGACGTTATACCTACTGTGTAGACGTTATACCTACTGTATAGACATTATACCTACCGTGTAGACGTTATACCTATACTGTGTAGACGTTATACCTACTGTGTAGACGTTATACCTACTGTGTAGACATTATACCTACTGTGTAGACATTATACCTACTGTACATGTGTAGACGTTATACCTACTGTGTAGACGTTATACCTACTGTGTAGACATTATACCTACTGTGTAGACGTTATACCTACTGTGTAGACATTATACCTACTGTGTAGACATTATACCTACTGTGTAGACATTATACCTACTATGTAGACATTATACCTACTGTGTAGACATTATACCTACTGTGTAGACATTATACCTACTGTGTAGACGTTATACCTACTGTGTAGACATTATACCTACTGTGTAGACGTTATACCTACTGTGTAGACGTTATACCTACTGTGTAGATGTTATATCTACTGTGTAGACGTTATACCTACTGTGTAGACGTTATACCTACTGTGTAGATGTTATATCTACTGTGTAGACATTATACCTACTGTGTAGACATTATACCTACTGTGTAGACGTTATACCTACTGTGTAGACATTATACCTACTGTGTAGACATTATACCTACTGTGTAGACGTTATACCTACTGTGTAGACGTTATACCTACTGTGTAGACGTTATACCTACTGTGTAGACATTATACCTACTGTGTAGACATTATACCTACTGTGTAGACGTTATACCTACTGTGTAGACGTTATACCTACTGTGTAGACGTTATACCTACTGTGTAGACGTTATACCTACTGTGTAGATGTTATATCTACTGTGTAGACATTATACCTACTGTGTAGACATTATACCTACTGTGTAGACGTTATACCTACTGTGTAGACGTTATACCTACTGTGTAGACATTATACCTACTGTGTAGACGTTATACCTACTGTGTAGACATTATACCTACTGTGTAGACATTATACCTACTGTGTAGATGTTATATCTACTGTGTAGATGTTATACCTACTGTGTAGACGTTATACCTACTGTGTAGACGTTATACCTACTGTGTAGACATTATACCTACTGTGTAGACGTTATACCTACTGTGTAGACATTATACCTACTGTGTAGACATTATACCTACTGTGTAGATGTTATACGTACAGTGTAGACGTTATACCTACTGTGTAGACATTATACCTACTGTGTAGACGTAATACTTACTGTGTAGACATTATACCTACTGTGTAGACGTTATACCTACTGTGTAGACGTTATACCTACTGTGTAGATGTTATACCTACTGTGTAGACATTATACCTACTGTGTAGACATTATACCTACTGTGTAGACGTTATACCTACCGTGTAGACGTTATACCTACTGTGTAGACATTATACCTACTGTGTAGACATTATACCTACCGTGTAGACATTATACCTACTGTGTAGACATTATACCTACTGTGTAGATGTTATACCTACTGTGTAGACATTATACCTACCGTGTAGACATTATACCTACTGTGTAGACGTTATACCTACTGTGTAGACATTATACCTACTGTGTAGACATTATACCTACTGTGTAGACATTCTACTTACTGTGTAGACATTATACCTACCGTGTAGACATTATACCTACTGTGTAGACATTATACCTACTGTGTAGACGTTATACCTACTGTGTAGACGTTATACCTACTGTGTAGACGTTATACCTACTGTGTAGACGTTATACCTACTGTGTAGACATTATACCTACTGTGTAGACGTTATACCTACTGTGTAGACATTATACCTACTGTGTAGACATTATACCTACTGTGTAGACGTTATACCTACTGTGTAGACGTTATACCTACTGTGTAGACGTTATACTTACTGTGTAGACATTATACCTACTGTGTAGACGTTGTACCTACCGTGTAGTTGTTACCTACTGTGTAGACGTTGTACCTACTGTGTAGATATTATACCTACTGTGTAGATATTATACCTACTGTGTAGATATTATACCTACTATGTAGATATTATACCTACTGTGTAGACGTTATACCTACTGTGTAGACATTATACTTACTGTGTAGACATTATACCTACCGTGTAGACGTTATACCTACTGTGTAGACATTATACCTACTGTGTAGACGTTATACCTACTGTGTAGACATTATACCTACTGTGTAGACGTTATACCTACTGTGTAGATGTTATACCTACTGTGTAGACGTTATACCTACTGTGTAGACATTATACCTACTGTGTAGACGTTATACCTACTGTGTAGTTGTTACCTACTGTGTAGACATTATACCTACTGTGTAGACGTGATACCTACTGTGTAGACGTTATAGCTACTGTGTAGACATTATACCTATTGTGTAGACATTATACCTTCTGTGTAGACATTATACCTACCGTGTAGACGTTATACCTACTGTGTAGACGTTATACCTACTGTGTAGATGTTATACCTACTGTGTAGACGTTATACCTACTGTGTAGACATTATACCTACTGTGTAGACGTTATACCTACTGTGTAGACGTTATACCTACTGTGTAGACGTTATACCTACTGTGTAGACATTATACCTACTGTGTAGACATTATACCTACTGTGTAGACGTTATACCTACTGTGTAGTTGTTACCTACTGTGTAGACATTATACCTACTGTGTAGACGTGATACCTACTGTGTAGACGTTATAGCTACTGTGTAGACGTTATAGCTACTGTGTAGACATTATACCTATTGTGTAGACGTTATACCTTCTGTGTAGACATTATACCTACCGTGTAGATGTTATACCAAATGTGTAGACGTTATACCTACTGTGTAGACATTATACCTACCGTGTAGACGTTATACCTACTGTATAGATGTTATACCTACTGTGTAGACGTGTAGACATTATACCTACGGTGTAGACATTATACCTACTGTGTAGATGTTATACCTACTGTGTAGACGTTATACCTACTGTGTAGACATTATACCTACTGTGTAGACATTATACCTACTGTGTAGACATCATACCTACCGTGTAGACGTTATATAGACGTTATACCTACTGTGTAGACGTTATACCTACTGTGTAGACGCTGCATTCTTTGTAGTCGTAACCTACTGGTTGGACACTGGGTACTTTAGAGTTGTTACTTTCTGGTTAGATGCTGCCTGCTGATTCAGAATCTTACTATTGTAGTGTTATGTACTGATAAATAGAAATATCTTCAACAGTGTATGACGGAAATGGCCAAGTTGGTGAGGAACCTAAATCAACCAATCAACCAGAATCGTGTGTAACGGAACAAGCCACATCCATTGTGGAGACAGATCCTATTAATGTAGAGGCCAAACCCAAAGTGGAGACCAAACAGCTCAAGATGGAAACCACTCCTACATCAAACACCACACTCACTACCAAGACCAAAGAGCTGGGGGATGACACGAATGTCCAAGGGGATGGAGGAGCCATGGGAGGGGATGGAGGAGCCATGGGAGGGGCCGGAGGAGCCATGGGAGGGGCCGGAGGAGCCATGGGAGGGGCCGGAGGAGCAGGAACTTCTGTTGATGAAAACATGGGTGCAGTAGGTGGGGCTAATAACTCTGTGCTGGATCGGCTCAATGTGGTACAAGCTCTGGAAGATATGGTGTGTATTTGTATCCCACTTCTTGCATAGAACAGTTTCCATCCTTCATTTTCTTTTTTCATGTACAATGTTCTACCTACATATCATTAAAGGGGTGATAAAAGGCCCGGAATTTGAGAAGAAATATATCAAAAGGAAAACAATAAAAAATAAGAAATCCCAAATATTGTTTTAAAGTAATATCAGTTTAAGCACTTATTCAAAGAAATCAGCGAACTCACATTTATTTTTGTATAAGTTGATATATTTTACTTTATCTTAAACAATAGGGTCACCAGCAAATGTACGCAATACAGCCCCTGACCTGGTGTCCCCATCTAGACACTGTACAGTCCCTACCACAAAGGGTCCTGGACACTGGGGCGCCGTGCTTGGACTGTGGTAATCTGGGGGAGAACTGGGTGTGCCTCGTCTGTTACAAGGTAAAGTTTTAAGTATCAAGTGGATTGCTGTCTGTCATTAACTGGTAATGTAGAGTCTGATCTGAGCATGTCAATAGTTTAAATAAATCATTAACTGGTAATGTAGAGTCTGATCTGAGCATGTCTATTGTTTAAATAAATCATTAACTGGTAATGTAGAGTCTGATCTGAGCATGTCTATTGTTTAAATAAATCATTAACTCATAATGTAGAGTCTGATCTGAGCATGTCTATTGTTTAAATAAATCATTAACTCATAATGTAAAATCTAAATGAAACACTTTCATTTCTGATAAATTTCCAGAGTAACAGAGATGTGTTAGGCATCATAAAAGGCTCAGGTGATATGATAAGTAAGAATAACTCTGTCTTTATCAGAAATATATTTCTCATATTTAAGAAGTCTTGGATTAAACACCTCCCCAGAATTGATGGTTTCCAGATTTCTGGAAATGAGTCTAGATTAAGATTCATGGTATCTTGGTTTAAGTTCTTAGATTCTTATCCATTTATAAAAATATTTGATAATTTTTTAGTTTTGTTCATGCTTCATTCATATTTTCATATCACTCATATTTTCTGGATTCGCGAAGTCTTGGATTAAATTTGCTTTCAGGTGCATTCCCAGAAATCAAGATTTTCAGATTTTTAGAATTTTGGTTTTATTTCTCAGGGCATTTACTAGAAATATGATTGTCTAGGTTTGCAGATCCGCGAGTCTTAGTTTATTGACTAATATCCTCAAATTGTTACATTATGTCTACTATTTCAGGTGTTCTGTAGCAGATACGTCAACGAACACATGGTAATCCATGGGGCTATGGAACAGCACCTGATGACCTTAAGTTTCTCTGACCTTTCTGTCTGGTGTTACGGATGTGATAACTACATCGACAATCAGGTGAGACATGTATTATTGAGGTTAGAGGTTATTCCCGAGGTTAGAGGTTATTCCCGAGGTTAGAGGTTATTCCCGAGGTTGTTTGATCCAAGAGTCATGGCACTTCCAGACGGACTTATTAGCCGTGGTCATGGACGACCAGAACAGCTGTTATCATGGCGTGTTGTCTGCCGTCCATCTTTTTTAAAGAAATATATCGTTAGTGGGGACTTGTCATCCCCCACCAACCTTGCCGTTTCAGAGTAAGTTCAAGGTCAAGAGTCATCTTCTAAAACTGATCACCATGTGGGAGTTGTTGGTATACGACTGACAATTCTGTGATCTAAGATTAGATCAAGACCAGTACTGTCTCACATGTACTGATAGAAAACTGACTATGGTCACAATAGCAAAACCTAAAAAATAGACCCTAAATGTATAAACAAATCCTGTTTGTCCCAAAAAAATGTTTTTTGGGATTTTCAGTTTTTGGACAAACTGATTAAACCATATGTTCAGCTTTATTATCCAACATTTTAAGTTTGGTTTACTATTGTTTAACATATCATATCAACGGCTATGTTCATTTAAGAATGGCCTCGCCTGTGTGCGAGATGCGTGCATGTGATGAGGTAGGTGTGTTTTGTGAGGCTGTAGTATGTTCGTGTTTGTCTTGTGATAGCACTGAATTGATGTCAACTTTACGGTGCTACATACCTCACTGAAGTATAATGCGGAAGACACCTGCAGGACACCCCCACCCAGTCACATTATACTGCAAACCAATCCCACAATGCTATGCGATAAGCAAGAGTAGCAATTACAACTTTTAGAGACTGGTACGCAATGTCTTGGCCAGAGGACAGTACCCAAAGCCTTCCTCACAGGGGCAGAAAGAAGAGAGAAGATAAGATTCCAAATTTAGTCGCCTCTTCTGAACCATGCAGTGGGGGCAGCAATAATAAGACCCTTTACTTGCAGTGTAGTCAGTTACAAATTGGATACAAGGTGATGTTTATGATTACGACATCATGATTTCTAGATTATCATACTAACATAAACAATAAAGTAATAAAACTTAAGAAACGAAGAAAAAAGTTGTAACAACTAAAATCAAATTTTCCACTTTATTATCAAGCAGAGCTTGGAGACAAGCAGATAATTACATAGAAATGCGGTGATATATTACAGTACATTACTGCTGAAAATATATAGATGATTCATAACCAAGATGGCGGAGGTGTTTGTTATTTACTAGGTTTGTAGGAAGGTTAGTTGATATTTAGATAGCATTAAGGAGATAATCTGGCCGTTTGTTTGAGTTATAGGCGATAAATTGTGTGACGATGATAGTGTGGGCATACAGTGACGATATGTACCAGAATAGGACTAGATAGAATCTCTACTACAGGACCATGGAATGAAAACAGTTTAATTACCATGGTTACAAACATTTTTTGTTCAGGAGAAATTTTTCATGTATCCATTCTCCCATATCAGACATGTGAATTACCATATTTGCCGTAATTAGCGCCCCTCAGACGGAGGAATTGAAATTATATAAATGGTCCTGCTAATCGTGATACAATGTCCAAATTAGTCTTATTACTTACATTTTATAGTAGGGACTTAAGTTTGGAAATCGAAACTGAACTCCTGGTTAATCTTATTAAATACTCAATTTCCAAGCCACTTGAGCCATGCTGGAATGTTTGTTATGTCCGCAGTGATAACAGTGGATGTTGACTGCCCTGAATTTCATGTTCCCATATAAAAAAATATACTACATTTAAAGAATATGGAACTTTTGATGTCTTTGACAGGAAAAATATGTACAATAGAAAATAGAACCTTGGTTAAAAGCAAAATTTATAGAGAGAAAAAACTCAAAAAATTCACTGCTTGTTGTGGTTGTCACTGAAATTATGATAATCTGAACATCAAACAAAGCTACATGTTTTCATTATAGAAATTGTGTTATACTCTGTAGAAAATTGCTTTGAGAAGAACATTGTTTGCAATGCCTGTATTCCAAAATGTCAACATTCTCCCACGCAAAGATTGACCGCTAAACTAAATTATTTTATTGATTCAACCCATCATATGGAGCATTGAGATAAATTTAGATAAATGAGATAGTGTCAGGTTTGGCCATTTTGCAATTTTCTCCTGGTTTCAAAGTTTCTATAACAGAGCACATGATTAATAAATTTAAATCACTGCCTCAGCCAGGGATCAAACCTGGGACCTCTGGCTTACATAAATCTTAATTATACACTCAACCCATCGAGCTAAAGAGAAGATTTTCTCTATCCGAACGGTATATCGCGGCTAGTGTTTACCAGGGCTATACACAGCCATAATGCGGAAAATGATGGGAGACGCTGATACAAAGTTTATATTGTCACTCCGTCTTGGCCATGCAAAACAACACAACCAGGTTTTTTATGTTGAACTTCGATTATCTAATCTTAGTCTGTGATCTGATTTACTTAGCATGTATTGCATCATCAAATCCTACCTCAATTATCTTGATTACTTCTGTGTGTAAGAGTGATCCTTTACTGGTGATTAGATTATCCAATCAAAATGTGTCATATCACCATGTATGATATCTATACAGAGAAATACATGGTAATATATGTCCATCAGTTTAGTATCTGTATGGATATGCTTGATTTCATTAAAACTGACAAGATAAAGAATGAAGCAAAAGGAGCGTGACCAGGACATGATGGAGGGTAGTATAGCTATATTTGTACTTTCTAGACACTAGGCTGTGATTTATATCCGGCAGTTTGTTACGTAATGTAGGAAGACAGCATTCTCCTATAGTATAAAATTGACCCATCATTTCTCACAATTGGATCAGCAATTTAGATCGTCTGTGAATATCAACTCCTATTATATGTTTTGGTATAGTTTTGACCATGTCGGAGTGGTTTTACATTGGTCATAGCTCTGACAGAATAATTACATTGGAGAAGATATAGGTATCCTTTACATGACAATTGCCTTGTAAGCATTTTGGTCAGATTGCAACACTAATGGCTGAATTGGCAATATTTGGTCTGTCTGAAATCAACATTTTCCTTTATACCTTTTGGCGATGGCTGACAGCTCAATTACCAGGCAGGCAGTTACCAAAGACAACATTAAACTTGTGTGGTTGACATTATACCATGCAGACAGTTACCAATTAAACAGTATATACCACTTGTGTGGTCGACATATGACCAGGCAGACAGTTACCAAAGACAGTATACCACTTGTGTGGTCGACATTACCAGGCAGACAGTTACCAAAGACAGTATACCACTTGTGTGGCCGACATTACCAGGCAGACAGTTACCAAAGACAGTATACCACTTGTGTGGTCGACATTACCAGGCAGACAGTTACCAAAGACAGTATACCACTTGTGTGGTCGACATTACCAGGCAGACAGTTACCTTATAAGACAGTATACCACCTGTGTGGTCGACATATGACCAGGCAGACAGTTACCAAAGACAGTATACCACTTGTGTGGTCGACATATGACCAGGCAGACAGTTACCAAAGACAGTATACCACTTGTGTGGTCGACATATGACCAGGCAGACAGTTACCAAAGACAGTATACCACTTGTGTGGTCGACATATGACCAGGCAGACAGTTACCAAAGACAGTATACCACCTGTGTGGTCGACATTACCAGGCAGACAGTTACCAAAGACAGTATACCACTTGTGTGGCCGACATTACCAGGCAGACAGTTACCAAAGACAGTATACCACTTGTGTGGTCGACATGACCAGGCAGACAGTTACCAAAGACAACATTAAACTTGTGTGGTCGACATATGACCAGGCAGACAGTTACCAAAGACAGTATACCACTTGTGTGGTCGACATATGACCAGGCAGACAGTTACCAAAGACAACATTAAACTTGTGTGGTCGACATATGACCAGGCAGACAGTTACCAAAGACAGTATACCACTTGTGTGGTTGACATGACCAGGCAGACAGTTACCAAAGACAGTATACCACTTGTGTGGTTGACATGACCAGGCAGACAGTTACCTAAGACAGTATACCACTTGTGTGGTCGACATATGACCAGGCAGACAGTTACCAAAGACAGTATACCACTTGTGTGGCCGACATGACCAGGCAGACAGTTACCAAAGACAGTATACCACCTGTGTGGTCGACATATGACCAGGCAGACAGTTACCAAAGACAGTATACCACTTGTGTGGTCGACATATGACCAGGCAGACAGTTACCAAAGACAGTATACCACTTGTGTGGTCGACATATGACCAGGCAGACAGTTACCAAAGACAGTATACCACTTGTGTGGTCGACATATGACCAGGCAGACAGTTACCAAAGACAGTATACCACTTGTGTGGCCGACATTACCAGGCAGACAGTTACCAAAGACAGTATACCACTTGTGTGGTCGACATGACCAGGCAGACAGTTACCAAAGACAACATTAAACTTGTGTGGTCGACATATGACCAGGCAGACAGTTACCAAAGACAGTATACCACTTGTGTGGTTGACATGACCAGGCAGACAGTTACCAAAGACAGTATACCACTTGTGTGGCCGACATGACCAGGCAGACAGTTACCTAAGACAGTATACCACTTGTGTGGTCGACATATGACCAGGCAGACAGTTACCAAAGACAGTATACCACTTGTGTGGTCGACATATGACCAGGCAGACAGTTACCAAAGACAGTATACCACTTGTGTGGTTGACATGACCAGGCAGACAGTTACCTAAGACAGTATACCACTTGTGTGGTCGACATATGACCAGGCAGACAGTTATCAAAGACAGTATACCACTTGTGTGGTTGACATGACCAGGCAGACAGTTACCAAAGACAGTATACCACCTGTGTGGTCGACATATGACAGGCAGACAGTTACCAAAGACAGTATACCACTTGTGTGGTCGACATATGACCAGGCAGACAGTTACCAAAGACAGTATACCACTTGTGTGGCCGACATTACCAGGCAGACAGTTACCAAAGACAGTATACCACTTGTGTGGTCGACATATGACCAGGCAGACAGTTACCAAAGACAGTATACCACTTGTGTGGTCGACATTACCAGGCAGACAGTTACCAAAGACAGTATACCACTTGTGTGATCGACATTACCAGGCAGAGAGTTACCAAAGACAGTATACCACTTGTGTGGTCGACATATGACCAGGCAGACAGTTACCAAAGACAGTATACCACTTGTGTGGTCGACATATGACCAGGCAGACAGTTACCAAAGACAGTATACCACCTGTGTGGTCGACATTACCAGGCAGACAGTTACCAAAGACAGTATACCACTTGTGTGGTCGACATATGACCAGGCAGACAGTTACCAAAGACAGTATACCACTTGTGTGATCGACATTACCAGGCAGAGAGTTACCAAAGACAGTATACCACTTGTGTGGTCGACATATGACCAGGCAGACAGTTACCAAAGACAGTATACCACTTGTGTGGTCGACATATGACCAGGCAGACAGTTACCAAAGACAGTATACCACTTGTGTGATCGACATTACCAGGCAGACAGTTACCAAAGACAGTATACCACTTGTGTGGTCGACATTACCAGGCAGACAGTTACCAAAGACAGTATACCACTTGTGTGGTCGACATTACCAGGCAGACAGTTACCAAAGACAGTATACCACTTGTGTGGCCGACATTACCAGGCAGACAGTTACCAAAGACAGTATACCACTTGTGTGGTCGACATATGACCAGGCAGACAGTTACCAAAGACAGTATACCACTTGTGTGGTCGACATTACCAGGCAGACAGTTACCAAAGACAGTATACCACTTGTGTGATCGACATTACCAGGCAGAGAGTTACCAAAGACAGTATACCACTTGTGTGGTCGACATATGACCAGGCAGACAGTTACCAAAGACAGTATACCACTTGTGTGGTCGACATATGACCAGGCAGACAGTTACCAAAGACAGTATACCACCTGTGTGGTCGACATTACCAGGCAGACAGTTACCAAAGACAGTATACCACTTGTGTGGTCGACATATGACCAGGCAGACAGTTACCAAAGACAGTATACCACTTGTGTGATCGACATTACCAGGCAGAGAGTTACCAAAGACAGTATACCACTTGTGTGGTCGACATATGACCAGGCAGACAGTTACCAAAGACAGTATACCACTTGTGTGGTCGACATATGACCAGGCAGACAGTTACCAAAGACAGTATACCACTTGTGTGATCGACATTACCAGGCAGACAGTTACCAAAGACAGTATACCACTTGTGTGGTCGACATTACCAGGCAGACAGTTACCAAAGACAGTATACCACTTGTGTGGTCGACACTTTTTTTACTGATTTCTTTGAAACTGGGATTGCGTTTCAGCAGAAGTTTTTGCTAGTTGTTTATATCTAGCACTTGAAATACAAGACAGAATCCTGAGAAATGTCCTTCTGCGTGACTTCTCTACCAGTATGCTTTTATAATTATGACATCAAGTTGTGTATAATGAGTTGGAGACTTTTATAATTATGACATCAAG
The DNA here is from genome assembly GCF_902652985.1 of Pecten maximus. NCBI lineage: Eukaryota > Metazoa > Mollusca > Bivalvia > Pectinida > Pectinidae > Pecten > Pecten maximus. The sequence continues at coordinate 13,907 of NW_022982807.1, forward strand.
TTGTGTATAATGAGTTGGAGACTTTTGATCACTTATTTTCCTCAAACTGTTAGAAAATTGAATTTTGATTTATAACATGCCAGCTATCCACTTTGAAGGTAATTATGCAAATACAGTGGACCCGCGATAATCCGGACGCCGATAGTCCGGAAAACTCACAGTCCGGACGGAAATGCACGGGAACGGTTTCCGTAACGTTATGATCGGTTATTAACATCATTAACACTTGTATTGGGTAAACACGGATATCGGCTTTGTAACACCGTTACGTGAAACGACGACTCATTGAAAGATGCATGTTATTAATTACATACACATTTACGTATTAAGCAGTGATCACAAGAACTGGGTTGATTACACACAAATTAGTCAATAGTCGTCTGATACTTAACTAAGCGTCACATTGTTACGTGAATACGGGTTTAATAATTATCGGACATCTTGGGTAGTTCTCGCTGGTGTCGCGTACTTTTAAATAGATAGCTTGGGGTTTCTGGTACGTACAAATCATAAAAAATCATGGACGGACGGTAAGTTGTAAAATCCGGGTCTTTTATTTAAGGTATCTAACGTTTGTAATTTCTACTTGATTGTGAACCTCCGGGACGTGACAGATGTGTGTTGTTTGTAGGTCACATATGCCCGCTATGAATAAAACAACTTTCACTTTACATGTTCTTTTAAGAACATAGTTAATTTTTTACTTTCTACAAAACAAAACAAGAATCATATCAGAAACATAAGTATATTTATTGTTAAAATGTCTGACAATTAGACGTGTTTATGAAACGTCCCGGATTGTATATAATCAAGGGAGATAACTCTTACGTGTACGACAATTTTTTTTTTGACCTGGTAGACGAAATTCGGCAATCCGGAAAACTCGTAATCCGGACGGTTTGGACTGGGAACGAAGGTGTTCAGATTATCGAGGGTCCACTGTATTATTTCAATATAATTAATTTTTCTTTGTTTTCATGGTAAATACTCAAATGTGATTGGTCGAAAAATTCTTTTCATTCTTCTATGAAAGAAATTCTGAGAATGGTGCGAAAAATATGACGTCACAATACGACAATTGATGTTGCGTATTGATTTGAGTAAAAGAATCCAATTTAAAACCAGTAAAATTGTACATAAAAATGTTTTAAATTAGAAAATCATTTTCAAAAATTAATTATAAGCGTTGATGTCAATTATTTTTCAGTTTCATCGGGGAATGAAACAAATTTTGTTTGCAAACTTCTGTATGAATCCGTGTAGCGGATTCTTACAGAAGTTTGCAAACAAAATTTGTTTCATACCCCGATGAAACTAAAAAAATATGACATCAATGCTTAAGCAATATAGTATATAACAGTACATGGTATTCAAAGGGCATATGTTGTCCGCCCATAGGACTCTTGTTAAAGATGTCTCTCTGATGTTATATTGTGATTGCTGCCTGCATCCTTTTATATTACATGTGGGCCAGTACAGTACAATTCAGCAATGATTAGGGAAAGATGATTTGTATTTGCTATGTCTACATTCACAGAATTTCAATATCACAAATCATGAAGTAGAAAATAAGTATAATGTTTTCGCGTGGTGTAGTCGGTATCACATAGATACAAAATGTTGAATAAATAAGTAATAAATGAATGAACCTTAAACATCAAATGATGCTAAAATAACTTGATAAGTGAGGTGGTCTGTTCGGTAAAAAAACTCGTAAAAAGTAGCTGATAATGAAGTAAATGTCAGTTATGAAATAATCACATCTGCTCGAAAACATATTGGCCATTCTAATGTCTAGATGTGATGTAGGGGTGAGCAATGTAAGATTCTCTGGCGACATTGTTCTGAGATCTATAATTGTTTTACATGATACAATGTATTTCAGAATAGTACAATCTAATATTGTTTTGGGCTAGTATCACACATTGGAAAAAAGTGATACTGTATGTCTTCATTTTGATGAGAAATGTATTACACTGGTGAAATTGGAAGACTGGAAACTTTTTATCTGTCTTTACTATTATTTTCTTCAATGAAGCTAGTAAATCTTGTGTATATCTGATCATCTAAAATTTTCGAATGTTTTAAAGGAAATTAGTAAACTAATTAAAGCATACTACTTTTTGAAACTTAAATGAATGATATAAAACTTAAAATTCCTAACATTAAATAATGTTTTCATAGAATGAGGATTGCCTGTTCTGTTAAATTTTTTAGTACACACGGTAAGTTATCAAATTAAATGATAATGTTTATTTAGGCAAAAGAGCATGGTACACGAATAACAATACAACAATGTGTTACACATTGAGTACATATTCAAAATTTATAAAAAATATCAGCTATTATTTGGATTATCACAATTTTACACAGATTTTACAGGGTACCAAGTATTATATTATTACAGTTTTACACAAATTTTACAGGGTTCCAAACATTGTATGATCACAGTTTAAATTTCACCAAGGATGGCCCATGAAAGCTGGTTAATAGCTTATTTCCAATATTGGGTCCTCAAAATGATGCACTCAGCAAACTGAATGTAGAATCTATGATACTTTTCTTCAAATTTTGAAATTTTTAGTGACATGGTATTAATTTGTACATAAATGTAATGTAATACTGTACATAAAAAATATCTTCATGATACCATGTGAGTTATCTCCCTTGTTCCACAGAATAAATTGGTATTCCATATTTGTTCATTTGAATAATATCAGATGATGTATATTTCATTGCTTCCATCACTATCTGTAAAGATGTTTTAAAAAAATTATCCTGAGCTTAAAGAATTTAGACAATTAGTGAACATGTTTATTCCATTTATTGGATCAAAGCAAAGCTGTCTTGGAACTGGTTGAATGGTCAAATTGATTGCCAATTACATTTGCAAATACGCAAAACTAATAATCAAATAGAAGAAAATTGAAATTAATTGGTATTGTATGTTGATGGCCCATAGGGAATCTTAGACATCAGTATCTTATGATCTTATGATGTGTTGAGGAAATCTCCATTTTATGGCCTTGGATTAATAGTGAATAAGCTGTGGTTTTATCCAGAATAGCCAGACATTTTGATTATATAGTTATGATTTAAATAACCATCTCCTGTGCCAATTGTTTTCTTTCAACCTGGAGGTGTGGCTCAGTTAAATTCTGCTTTCCTTAAACTTATGTATCTTATCCTTAAAACTCCTTAAAAGTGGTTGTAATATTTTCAGAAATAAAACAATTAAATTTATAAGTAATTTCTAACAAAAATTCTCCAGTTTGTGAAGGCTATCCGATAGAAAAAACTTCAAACTTTAATTAAGAAATAATTAACGATGATTTGTGTATTGTTGCAGGATATACAACGAGGACGAGGATATTTTGCAATTAAATTAATAACAAAGGCCACAGGCCTGAGTTATTAATTAAAATTGCAAAATATCCAAGTCCGAGTTGTATATCCTGCAACAATACACGAGTCAAAGTTGATTATTTCTGTTCTACCATGTACTGTTTAGTTCTGAGATCTAGTACCTCTTTCTAATAGAAAACGGCAAAGAACCCCCGGGAAAACCTTGCATTATTTTGTTGAAAAAATATACATTTATTACATTTTTACCAGTGAAATATCAAAAATTATTCATTCTATAAAAGTGATATTTTTCTTCATATTTATCACTAGTGAAAAATATCACTTTTGCTGATTTGACCAATCAAATGAATGATTAGAAAATACCAAAATAATTGACCAATCAGAAAGCCCGACATATATCTCAGCACCTGGACAGGGGGAACTACATTTTTTGTTTACAAATTATCGCTGTAGGCCTAGTTAGCATACGGGGTAGGTTTTTCGTTGATAAAAAATGTAATAAACAGAATATCTAACAGTGTCTTCAGTAATACCAAATATATTTCACTCGTGTGGCTAATATTTAGATATTTTTCACTCGTGCTGCGCACTCGTGAAAAATATCAAAATATTAGCCCCACTCGTGAAATATATTTGGTATTACTGAAAACACTGTTAGATATCCTCTATTTCTTTACGGGCACTACAGTACTACAATCAAGAACATCTATCATATGGCATTGATTTTTTAAAATAAAAAAAGATGAAAAAAAGCGGCCTTCGTAGGATTCTATCTCGCGTCGTGATAAAAAATAAGCAAATTAAGACTAACCCATTAGCCCACTCGGCTACAGTAACCATAATACTTCAGGGTGAATATTAGATACATAAGATAATGTAACAGCCTTGACTCACGAGCGAGTATTATTGGAAAATAATGCATTGTTTTAAACCAATTAAAACTGGCGTTGCATAGCAAACATGGTAGAATTTGATATAAATTTCACATCATTTGAACTTCAAACGAGCGAATAAAGGGATGAGGTCACTAGTAATAACATATAGTAAATTATTTAGTTATGTGAGTCCTTTAAATCTGGAGATCTTCTGCTTTCAGGCTAGGTCTGTATTCATGCCGATCGCATTGAAATTGTCTGTTTTCAAATGCTGCTAATGATAATCAGGAATGAAGGATTGGAATGTGTAAGATGAAGTTAATCATACCATTGAAATATTATCTGCTAGGTAATGTATGGTACCAATAAACTTGAACAGGCACTACTGAATATTTCATGCAGTACTAAATCACTAAGTCTCTATTTGTAAAATTAGTTTGTTATTCATGGAATATTGTCAAGAATTTATAGGGAATGTAAGCTTTACTGTGGTCTATAACAATGTTTAAATTTCACGGAATGCTGATCAGCGCTGCTTTGCGGTAAGAACCATCATCACTGTATGTGGAATTGTGCAGATGATAGTTACCAGATCACTGCTGCCGTTCTGTATTGTAGGTCTTATGTCTAACCCTGGAGATTTGGAGAGCAAAGAAGGCTTTGTTTAAGTTATTTGTACAATTCCTTACCAATGTTATTCAATGAGATTTAATAATGTCTAGTGCCAATAAACTGTCTCTTCCTGACAAAAGAATTGTCCAGGGTATAGATCTGTCATGTTAACTTCTTTATATTGTTTGGATATCACTGTTGTCCCAGCCAGAGGTGGACGATATCAAGGTTTTTTTTTGGCGTTTTTGGCAGCTCTGAGTTAGTATTTTGATATCTTGGTCAGACTCTGAAAGCCTTTAACAATAGAACAACCTGGATTTGGCAGATAATATCACTCTTATAAGGACAAGAAAACCTGAACAACCACCACTTATAGTTATACCCATACAGATAATTTCACTCTTATAAGGACAGGAAAACCTGAACAACCACCACTTATAGTTATACCCATACAGATAAAAACTGTCATAAGACACCACCACTTTTACCCATACAGATAAAAACTGTCTTAAGACACCACCACTTTTACCAGTACAGATAAAAACTGTCTTAAGACACCACCACTTTTACCAGTACAGATAAAAACTGTCTTAAGACACCACCACTTTTACCAGTACAGATAAAAACTGTCATAAGACACCACCACCTTTACCCATACAGATATAAATTGTCTTAAGACACCACCACTTTTACCAGTACAGATAAAAACTGTCTTAAGACACCACCACTTTTACCAGTACAGATATAAATTGTCTTAAGACACCACCACTTTTATCCATACAGATAAAAACTATCATAAGACACCAGCACCTTTACCAGTACAGATAAAAACTGTCTTAAGACACCACCACTTTTACCCATACAGATAAAAACTGTCTTAAGACACCACCACTTTTACCCATACAGATAAAAACTGTCTTAAGACACCACCACTTTTACCCATACAGATAAAAACTGTCTTCAGACACCACCACTTTTACCCATACAGATAAAAACTGTCATAAGACACCACTACTTTTACCAGTACAGATAAAAACTGTCATAAGACACCACCACTTTTATCCATACAGATAAAAACTGTCATAAGACACCACCACTTTTATCCATACAGATAAAAACTGTCATAAGACACCACCATCTTTACCCATACAGATAAAAACTGTCTTCAGACACCACCACTTTTACCAGTACAGATAAAAACTGTCATAAGACACCACCACTTTTACTCATACAGATAAAAACTGTCTTAAGACACCACCACTTTTATCCATACAGATAAAAACTGTCATAAGACACCACCACTTTTACCCATACAGATAAAAACTGTCTTAATTAAGACACCACCACCTTTACCCATACAGATAAAAATTGTCTTAATTAAGACACCACCACTTTTACCAGTACAGATAAAAACTGTCATAAGACACCACCACTTTTACCCATACCGATAAAAACTGTCTTAAGACACCACCACTTTTATCCATACAGATGAAAACTATCATAAGACACCACCACTTTTATCCATACAGATAAAAACTGTCTTAAGACACCACCACTTTTACCCATACAGATAAAAACTGTCTTAATTAAGACACCACCACCTTTACCCATACAGATAAAAACTGTCTTAAGACACCACCACTTTTACCCATACAGATAAAAACTGTCATAAGACACCACCACTTTTACCCATACAGATATAAACTGTCTTAAGACACCACCACTTTTACCAGTACAGATAAAAACTGTCATAAGACACCACCACTTTTACCAGTACAGATAAAAACTGTCATAAGACACCACCACTTTTACCAGTACAGATAAAAACTGTCATAAGACACCACCACTTTTACCAGTACAGATAAAAACTGTCTTAAGACACCACCACTTTTATCCATACAGATAAACACTGTCATAAGACACCACCACTTTTACCAGTACAGATAAAAACTGTCTTAAGACACCACCACCTTTACCCATACAGATAAAAACTGTCTTAAGACACCACCACTTTGATCCATACAGATAAAAACTGTCATAAGACACCACCACTTTTACCAGTACAGATAAAAACTGTCATAAGACACCACCACTTTTACTCATACAGATATAAATTGTCTTAAGACACCACCACTTTTACCAGTACAGATAAAAACTGTCATAAGACACCACCACTTTTACCAGTACAGATAAAAACTGTCATAAGACACCACCACTTTTACCAGTACAGATAAAAACTGTCTTAAGACACCACCACTTTTACCAGTACAGATAAAAACTGTCTTAAGACACCACCACTTTTACCCATACAGATAAAAACTGTCTTAAGACACCGCCACTTTTATCCATACAGATAAAAACTGTCTTAAGACACCACCACTTTTACCCATACAGATAAAAACTGTCATAAGACACCACCACTTTTACCCATACAGATATAAACTGTCTTAAGACACCACCACTTTTACCAGTACAGATAAAAAACTGTCATAAGACACCACCACTTTTACCAGTACAGATAAAAACTGTCATAAGACACCACCACTTTTACCAGTACAGATAAAAACTGTCATAAGACACCACCACTTTTACCAGTACAGATAAAAACTGTCTTAAGACACCACCACTTTTATCCATACAGATAAACACTGTCATAAGACACCACCACTTTTACCAGTACAGATAAAAACTGTCTTAAGACACCACCACCTTTACCCATACAGATAAAAACTGTCTTAAGACACCACCACTTTTATCCATACAGATAAAAACTGTCATAAGACACCACCACTTTTACCAGTACAGATAAAAACTGTCATAAGACACCATCACTTTTACTCATACAGATATAAATTGTCTTAAGACACCACCACTTTTACAAGTACAGATAAAAACTGTCATAAGACACCACCACTTTTACCAGTACAGATAAAAACTGTCATAAGACACCACCACTTTTACCAGTACAGATAAAAACTGTCTTAAGACACCACCACTTTTACCAGTACAGATAAAAACTGTCTTAAGACACCACCACTTTTACCCATACAGATAAAAATTGTCTTAAGACACTGCCACTTTTATCCATACAGATAAAAACTGTCTTAAGACACCACCACTTTTATCCATACAGATAAAAACTGTCTTAAGACACCACCACTTTTATCCATACAGATAAAAACTGTCATAAGACACCACCACTTTTACCCATAAAGATAAAAACTGTCTTAAGACACCACCACTTTTACCCATACAGATAAAAACTATCATAAGACACCACCACTTTTATCCATACAGATAAAAACTGTCTTAAGACACCACCACTTTTACCAGTACAGATAAAAACTGTCTTAAGACACCACCACTTTTATCCATACAGATAAAAACTATCATAAGACACCACCACTTTTATCCATACAGATAAAAACTGTCTTAAGACACCACCACTTTTACCCATACAGATAAAAACTGTCTTAAGACACCACCACTTTTATCCATACAGATAAAAACTGTCTTAAGACACCACCACTTTTTCTAGTACAGATAAAAACTGTCTTAAGACACCACCACCTTTACCCATACAGATAAAAACTGTCTTAAGACACCACCACTTTTATCCATACAGATAAAAACTGTCATAAGACACCAGCACCTTTACCAGTACAGATAAAAACTGTCTTAAGACACCACCACTTTTACCCATACAGATAAAAACTGTCTTAAGACACCACCACTTTTACCCATACAGATAAAAACTGTCTTAAGACACCACCACTTTTACCCATACAGATAAAAACTGTCATAAGACACCACCACTTTTACCCATACAGATAAAAACTGTCATAAGACACCACTACTTTTACCAGTACAGATAAAAACTGTCATAAGACACCACCACTTTTATCCATACAGATAAAAACTGTCATAAGACACCACCACTTTTATCCATACAGATAAAAACTGTCATAAGACACCACCATCTTTACCCATACAGATAAAAACTGTCTTCAGACACCACCACTTTTACCAGTACAGATAAAAACTGTCATAAGACACCACCACTTTTACTCATACAGATAAAAACTGTCTTAAGACACCACCACTTTTATCCATACAGATAAAAACTGTCATAAGACACCACCACTTTTACCCATACAGATAAAAACTGTCTTAATTAAGACACCACCACCTTTACCCATACAGATAAAAACTGTCTTAAGACACCACCACTTTTACCCATACAGATAAAAACTGTCATAAGACACCACCACTTTTACCCATACAGATATAAACTGTCTTAAGACACCACCACTTTTACCAGTACAGATAAAAACTGTCATAAGACACCACCACTTTTACCAGTACAGATAAAAACTGTCATAAGACACCACCACTTTTACCAGTACAGATAAAAACTGTCATAAGACACCACCACTTTTACCAGTACAGATAAAAACTGTCTTAAGACACCACCACTTTTATCCATACAGATAAACACTGTCATAAGACACCACCACTTTTACCAGTACAGATAAAAACTGTCTTAAGACACCACCACCTTTACCCATACAGATAAAAACTGTCTTAAGACACCACCACTTTGATCCATACAGATAAAAACTGTCATAAGACACCACCACTTTTACCAGTACAGATAAAAACTGTCATAAGACACCACCACTTTTACTCATACAGATATAAATTGTCTTAAGACACCACCACTTTTACCAGTACAGATAAAAACTGTCATAAGACACCACCACTTTTACCAGTACAGATAAAAACTGTCATAAGACACCACCACTTTTACCAGTACAGATAAAAACTGTCTTAAGACACCACCACTTTTACCAGTACAGATAAAAACTGTCTTAAGACACCACCACTTTTACCCATACAGATAAAAACTGTCTTAAGACACCGCCACTTTTATCCATACAGATAAAAACTGTCTTAAGACACCACCACTTTTACCCATACAGATAAAAACTGTCATAAGACACCACCACTTTTACCCATACAGATATAAACTGTCTTAAGACACCACCACTTTTACCAGTACAGATAAAAAACTGTCATAAGACACCACCACTTTTACCAGTACAGATAAAAACTGTCATAAGACACCACCACTTTTACCAGTACAGATAAAAACTGTCATAAGACACCACCACTTTTACCAGTACAGATAAAAACTGTCTTAAGACACCACCACTTTTATCCATACAGATAAACACTGTCATAAGACACCACCACTTTTACCAGTACAGATAAAAACTGTCTTAAGACACCACCACCTTTACCCATACAGATAAAAACTGTCTTAAGACACCACCACTTTTATCCATACAGATAAAAACTGTCATAAGACACCACCACTTTTACCAGTACAGATAAAAACTGTCATAAGACACCATCACTTTTACTCATACAGATATAAATTGTCTTAAGACACCACCACTTTTACAAGTACAGATAAAAACTGTCATAAGACACCACCACTTTTACCAGTACAGATAAAAACTGTCATAAGACACCACCACTTTTACCAGTACAGATAAAAACTGTCTTAAGACACCACCACTTTTACCAGTACAGATAAAAACTGTCTTAAGACACCACCACTTTTACCCATACAGATAAAAATTGTCTTAAGACACCGCCACTTTTATCCATACAGATAAAAACTGTCTTAAGACACCACCACTTTTATCCATACAGATAAAAACTGTCTTAAGACACCACCACTTTTATCCATACAGATAAAAACTGTCATAAGACACCACCACTTTTACCCATAAAGATAAAAACTGTCTTAAGACACCACCACTTTTACCCATACAGATAAAAACTATCATAAGACACCACCACTTTTATCCATACAGATAAAAACTGTCTTAAGACACCACCACTTTTACCAGTACAGATAAAAACTGTCTTAAGACACCACCACTTTTACCCATACAGATAAAAACTATCATAAGACACCACCACTTTTATCCATACAGATAAAAACTGTCTTAAGACACCACCACTTTTACCCATACAGATAAAAACTGTCTTAAGACACCACCACTTTTATCCATACAGATAAAAACTGTCTTAAGACACCACCACTTTTTCTAGTACAGATAAAAACTGTCTTAAGACACCACCACCTTTACCCATACAGATAAAAACTGTCTTAAGACACCACCACTTTTATCCATACAGATAAAAACTGTCATAAGACACCACCACTTTTACCAGTACAGATAAAAACTGTCATAAGACACCACCACTTTTACCCATACATATATAAATTGTCTTAAGACACCACCACTTTTACCAGTACAGATAAAAACTGTCATAAGATACCACCACTTTTACCAGTACAGATAAAAACTGTCATAAGACACCACCACTTTTACCAGTACAGATAAAAACTATCATAAGACACCACCACTTTTATCCATACAGATAAAAACTGTCTTAAGACACCACCACTTTTACCCATACAGATAAAAACTGTCTTAAGACACCACCACTTTTATCCATACAGATAAAAACTGTCTTAAGACACCACCACTTTTATCCATACAGATAAAAACTGTCTTAAGACACCACCACTTTTATCCATACAGATAAAAACTGTCTTAAGACACCACCACTTTTATCCATACAGATAAAAACTGTCATAAGACACCACCACTTTTACCCATACAGATAAAAACTGTCATAAGACACCACCACTTTTACCAGTACAGATAAAAACTGTCTTAAAAACACCACCACTTTTACCCATACAGATAAAAACTGTCATAAGACACCACCACTTTTACCCATACAGATAAAAACTGTCATAAGACACCACCACTTTTACCAGTACAGATAAAAACTGTCTTAAGACACCATCACTTTTATCCATACAGATAAAAACTGTCATAAGACACCACCACTTTTACCCATACAGATAAAAACTGTCATAAGACACCACCACTTTTACCAGTACAGATAAAAACTGTCATAAGACACCACCACTTTTATCCATACAGATAAAAACTGTCATAAGACACCACCACTTTTACCCATACAGATAAAAACTGTCATAAGACACCACCACTTTTACCCATACAGATAAAAACTATCATAAGACATCACCATTTTTATCCATACAGATAAAAACTGTCTTAAGACACCACCACTTTTACCCATACAGATAAAAACTGTCATAAGACACCACCACTTTTATCCATACAGATAAAAAATGTTTTAATTAAGACACCACCACTTTTATCCATACAGGTAAAAACTGTCATAAGACACCACCACTTTTACCCATACAGATAAAAACTATCATAAGACACCACCATTTTTATCCATACAGATAAAAACTGTCTTAAGACACCACCACTTTTACCCATACAGATAAAAACTGTCATAAGACACCACCACTTTTATCCATACAGATAAAAAATGTTTTAATTAAGACACCACCACTTTATCCATACAGGTAAAAACTGTCATAAGACACCACCACTTTTACCCATACAGATAAAAACTATCATAAGACACCACCATTTTTATCCATACAGATAAAAACTGTCATAAGACACCACCACTTTTACCCATACAGATAAAAACTGTCATAAGACACCACCACTTTTACCCATACAGATAAAAACTGTCTTAAGACACCACCACTTTTATCCATACAGATAAAAACTGTCATAAGACACCACCACTTTTACCCATACAGATAAAAACTGTCATAAGACACCACCACTTTTACCAGTACAGATAAAAACTGTCTTAAAACACCACCACTTTTATCCATACAGATAAAAACTGTCATAAGACACCACCACTTTTACCCATACAGATAAAAACTGTCATAAGACACCACCACTTTTACCAGTACAGATAAAAACTGTCTTAAGACACCATCACTTTTATCCATACAGATAAAAACTGTCATAAGACACCACCACTTTTACCCATACAGATAAAAACTGTCATAAGACACCACCACTCTTACCCATACAGATAAAAACTGTCTTAAGACACCACCACTTTTACCCATACAGATAAAAACTGTCTTAAGACACCACCACTTTTACCCATACAGATAAAAACTGTCATAAGACACCACCACTTTTACCAGTACAGATAAAAACTGTCTTAAGACACCACCACTTTTATCCATACAGATAAAAACTGTCATAAGACACCACCACTTTTACCCATACAGATAAAAACTGTCATAAGACACCACCACTTTTACCCATACAGATAAAAACTATCATAAGACACCACCACTTTTATCCATACAGATAAAAACTGTTTTAATTAAGACACCACCACTTTTATCCATACAGATAAAAACTGTCTTAAGACACCACCACTTTTACCAGTACAGGTAAAAACTGTCATAAGACACCACCACTTTTACCAGTACAGATAAAAACTGTCTTAAGACACCACCACTTTTACCAGTACAGATAAAAACTATCATAAGACACCACCACTTTTATCCATACAGATAAAAACTGTCTTAAGACACCACCACTTTTACCCATACAGATAAAAACTGTCTTAAGACACCACCACTTTTATCCATACAGATAAAAACTGTCTTAAGACACCACCACTTTTATCCATACAGATAAAAACTGTCTTAAGACACCACCACTTTTATCCATACAGATAAAAACTGTCTTAAGACACCACCACTTTTATCCATACAGATAAAAACTGTCATAAGACACCACCACTTTTACCCATACAGATAAAAACTGTCATAAGACACCACCACTTTTACCAGTACAGATAAAAACTGTCTTAAAACACCACCACTTTTATCCATACAGATAAAAACTGTCATAAGACACCACCACTTTTACCCATACAGATAAAAACTGTCATAAGACACCACCACTTTTACCAGTACAGATAAAAACTGTCTTAAGACACCATCACTTTTATCCATACAGATAAAAACTGTCATAAGACACCACCACTTTTACCCATACAGATAAAAACTGTCATAAGACACCACCACTTTTACCAGTACAGATAAAAACTGTCATAAGACACCACCACTTTTATCCATACAGATAAAAACTGTCATAAGACACCACCACTTTTACCCATACAGATAAAAACTGTCATAAGACACCACCACTTTTACCCATACAGATAAAAACTATCATAAGACATCACCATTTTTATCCATACAGATAAAAACTGTCTTAAGACACCACCACTTTTACCCATACAGATAAAAACTGTCATAAGACACCACCACTTTTATCCATACAGATAAAAAATGTTTTAATTAAGACACCACCACTTTTATCCATACAGGTAAAAACTGTCATAAGACACCACCACTTTTACCCATACAGATAAAAACTATCATAAGACACCACCATTTTTATCCATACAGATAAAAACTGTCTTAAGACACCACCACTTTTACCCATACAGATAAAAACTGTCATAAGACACCACCATTTTTATCCATACAGATAAAAAATGTTTTAATTAAGACACCACCACTTAATCCATACAGGTAAAAACTGTCATAAGACACCACCACTTTTACCCATACAGATAAAAACTATCATAAGACACCACCATTTTTATCCATACAGATAAAAACTGTCATAAGACACCACCACTTTTACCCATACAGATAAAAACTGTCATAAGACACCACCACTTTTACCCATACAGATAAAAACTGTCTTAAGACACCACCACTTTTATCCATACAGATAAAAACTGTCATAAGACACCACCACTTTTACCAGTACAGATAAAAACTGTCTTAAAACACCACCACTTTTATCCATACAGATAAAAACTGTCATAAGACACCACCACTTTTACCCATACAGATAAAAACTGTCATAAGACACCACCACTTTTACCAGTACAGATAAAAACTGTCTTAAGACACCATCACTTTTATCCATACAGATAAAAACTGTCATAAGACACCACCACTTTTACCCATACAGATAAAAACTGTCATAAGACACCACCACTTTTACCCATACAGATAAAAACTGTCTTAAGACACCACCACTTTTACCCATACAGATAAAAACTGTCTTAAGACACCACCACTTTTACCCATACAGATAAAAACTGTCATAAGACACCACCACTTTTACCAGTACAGATAAAAACTGTCTTAAGACACCACCACTTTTATCCATACAGATATAAACTGTCATAAGACACCACCACTTTTACCCATACAGATAAAAACTGTCATAAGACACCACCACTTTTACCCATACAGATAAAAACTATCATAAGACACCACCACTTTTATCCATACAGATAAAAACTGTCTTAAGACACCACCACTTTTACCCATACAGATAAAAACTGTCATAAGACACCACCACTTTTATCCATACAGATAAAAAATGTTTTAATTAAGACACCACCACTTTTATCCATACAGATAAAAACTGTCTTAAGACACCACCACTTTTACCAGTACAGGTAAAAACTGTCATAAGACACCACCACTTTTACCAGTACAGATAAAAACTGTCTTAAGACACCACTACTTTTACAACTACAACAGGGCTTAAATTGTCTTGATAAAGACCAAATATTGTCCCTTCTAATTAATTACGTTATTTTTTCTGGTCATTTCTGGTAGATTATATACATATATACATAATACCCAGGTAGATAGATTATATATACATAATACCCAGGTAGATAGATTATATATACTTAATACCCAGGTAGATAGATTATATATACATAATACCCAGGTAGATAGATTATATATACATAATACCCAGGTAGATAGATTATATATACAAAATACCCAGGTAGATAGATTATATATACATGATACCCAGGTAGATAGATTATATACATATATACATAATACCCAGGTAGATAGATTATATATACATAATACCCAGGTAGATAGATTATATATACATAATACCCAGGTAGATAGATTATATACATATATACATAATACCCAGGTAGATAGATTATATATACATAATACCCAGGTAGATAGATTATATATATACATGATACCCAGGTAGATAGATTATATATACATAATACCCAGGTAGATAGATTATATATACATAATACCCAGGTACATGTAGATAGATTATATACATATATACATAATACCCAGGTAGATAGATTATATACATATATACATAATACCCAGGTAGATAGATTATATACATATATATATACATAATACCCAGGTAGATAGATTATATACATATATACATAATACCCAGGTAGATAGATTATATACATATATATATACATAATACCCAGGTAGATAGATTATATACATATATACATAATACCCAGGTAGATAGATTATATATACATAATACACAGGTAGATAGATTATATATACATAATACCCAGGTACATGTAGATAGATTATATACATATATACATAATACCCAGGTAGATCGATTATATACATAATACCCAGGTAGATCGATTATATACATAATACCCAGGTAGATAGATTATATATACATAATACCCAGGTAGATAGATTATATATACATAATACCCAGGTAGATAGATTATATATACATAATACCCAGGTAGATTAGCCAGATTGTCGTGGTAAAATGAGATCAGTTGCTTTCAATACACACATCTGTATGCAGAGTTGGCCTGTTAATTTATTTTGTGTGAGGACAACTCCTCTACAGTCTAAGGGGCCTTGCTAATTAGAAAATTGTCTGCCCTTGTGTCGCAGTGTCGCATCCATCAATTTATAAATCAAATCACGAAAACAATTGTCCTCGGGATTTGAATTAACACCCGGTCCTAGTAGTACTTATCTGCTAACTTAATCAGTCATGCACGAAGCATGTGGAATGTCAATTGTATCACCTTTTTTACCACTGAATTGAAT
>NW_022982807.1:31179-79654 GCF_902652985.1 Pecten maximus
CAAAGGGTGTCTGTAATTCAGGACTTTTTTTAGTATGTTAAACTCTCATGAATTATTTTGACAAGATTCTTATTTCATTTGTGTTTTGATTATTTATAGCTAATCCCACAGCACCAGAGGAAATAGTTTGTTATATTCTGAATTTGATATGCGGTTTTGAAATATATATAAGGTTGGAGTCTGAAACGTTCCACCAGATTTTGATTTTCTTCATAATAATAAGAAGCTTGTCTATTTGTCTTAAGAAAATTCTATTGTTGAAATTCTGTCAGTGTAAATGACACCAACTAAAATTGAAGCTTGATTTACATCTTTGGTACATTTATTGCTTGTAGACTTTCCTGTAGGTAGGACATAAGAATTGTACCAATGCTTCCATCATTGAATGATCGTTACAAGAGGAGACTAAATTTGGGATCTTATCTTTTCTGGTCTTTCTTAACAACTATAATGTCTCCCTTGACACTGCCTTACATTTGGGCCTTAAATCTAATTGAGCGTCTGCCCTTGTTAGGAAGGCTTTGGATCCTGTCCCCTTGCCAAAATATACTGTTTATAAAAAATGGTTAAAAATGGTTGTTGTTTCCCCTGCTAAGGCTTAACATTTTGGGAATGGGCCAGCTGGTTTGCTTGTTGTCTGCATGTATAATGTGACCAGATGAGGTGTTCTGATGGATGTATTCGTTAGTGTGCTTCAGTGAGGTAGCACTATAAAGTTGACATCATTTTGTTCCACTCTATCACAAGGTGCCAACATGAATATACAACAGCCTTCCAAAACATACACACACTATATACCACCCGTATACATCCTCACACACTGGGGAGCTGTCCTTCATTGATAATTACTGCATGCTGGTAGGAAGTAACAATGCAAAACTAAAACTACTTATAGTTTTTCCTCAGCTCTAAAACTTATATCATAGCTTTGTTAACGAATGTCAACTGCACACTGACATAATGCATATTCTGTATCTCTGTCATGTAAATAATTTTCTTCTGACATTTGTGTTTTCCAAAAACATATTTTAAAAGGTTTACAAATAGCTTTTCTGTATAAAACTAGATTTGCACAGCTAATCAATTTGTGATAAACAGGTTTGGTATCTGTTCCTTCTATCAGTCAAAACAATTCTTCTGTAACAACATTCTCGGAGGGTTTTAAATACTAAAACAAGGTTTTGGAGACACATTTATCAAAATCTACCAATAGATAAAAGTTAAACTGAAAACCATGTTGATTTATGATTGTTTGTATTATGGTGTTTGCTTGGTTGTCATGGTGACATTCTCTGGTCAGCATTCAGAGTTGTGGGGGAGGGGGTGTCAAACCCTGTTCTCTAGCTTTTACATTGATCTATAATGCACATTGTGTGTCTTTTCACATCTAGTGGAATCGTTCCTTTAGATATATTTGTATCTACCATATACATGTACCAGTACCATTTGAGTTGAGATGAGATGATGGTGAGATCAAATTTGCTTGCAAATATAACATCTTGTTACGGTGTTTGTCTATTGTAATGTATTCATAGGAAAACAACTGTATTGGATGTTGGTATTGAGCTCTAGTTTCATTGTTGATTGTGACCTTGAGGCTGTTGATTTTGACCTTGAGGCTGAGAGACATGCAGCCTTCAGTAACAATTCTTAACCTTTATTGGATTAAAGATGAAGGTTGACATTGGTTTAAACCACTGCAGGATTTATTATAACCATGGTTTTACAGTCATGTTTTCCATGGTCAAATATCAAACTTTTTATAGGGAAACAAAAACATGCTATTGTCAGATTTACAAAAATACTTGCACTAAATTTCTGATTGAATTTGACCTGCTACAGGAGGCCTCCCATACCAAAAAAAGGTATAAAAAGTTATAACTTTTTAGTACCTTTTTAGTACCTTTTCTGTACCTTTTTCAAAAGGTACAAAAAAGTTATAACTTTTTTGTACCTTTTTGAAAACTTAGAATTAATGAATGTAACTTTTGATAACTTTTTTGGACTTAGACAATTTTAGATGTAACTTTTTTGTACCTTTCTAGACTTAGAAAATTTCAGGTATAACTTTTTTGTACCTTTTCTGGACTTAGAAAATTTGAGGTATAACTTTGTGTAACTTTTCTGGACTTAGAAAATTTGAGGTATAACTTTTTTGTACCTTTTGTGGACTTTGAAAATTTGAGGTATAACTTTTTTGTACCTTTTCTGGACTTTGAAAATTTGAGGTATACCTTTTTTGTACCTTTTCTGGACTTAGAAAATATTTACAACATCTGAAAAGATTGATTAATTTTAGCAAAACTTTGCTGGACTTAGAAAATTGCATGTATAACTTTTTTGTACCTTTTCTGGACTTAGAAAATATTTACAACATCTTAAAAGACTGATTATTTTTAGCAAAACTTGTCTGTATCTTTTCTGGACAACCATAAGATTACTAAATAAATCTTATGTTTGCTTATGACACATAATAATTACTGTAAATGTAATCACAAATAATTATACAAGACAGTGACAGTGAAATTCTATTACAGGTAATTCAATCAATATAAGCTCAATCCCCATTTAAATGGAAATCTTAATTTAATAATGTACATACAATTGATTAAAATACAATTATCAGTGAACTGTAGGGAATTTGTGATGGGTCAGAGAGGCGAATCGCCTTTAGAAGACCTCAACGACAGGTAAGCTAGGTAACAGGTGATTGGAATCCGAAATGTGTGTTGAATTGTCCATGCATAGATAAATTTTTCATTCCAGAGAGGCATCAAAAATATTTTGATAAATAACATACATATAGATTTAAAATTAAACAAGAGATCCCAGAGGGATCTTGGCGCCCACCATTGAATGATCTTCATAGGTTCCATGTTAGATTGATCTTTTCTCTTTTTTTCCCTTCCTCTTACTAATCTGTATAAATTGAGAAACATCCCTCCAGTGCTTTTTAAACAAGGGAAACTTATATATGAAATTTGAGATTTGGCTATAATGGTTGTCTGTCGACAATGTTTTCAGATTGGTCCAAAAATGCAATACGACGGACCAAGGAGAACCTACATATGAAAATTGAGAAAGATTCCTTCAGTTCTTTCTGAGAAATCTCGATACCAAACTTCAATTGTCAAAATCCAAGATGGCTGCCTGTCGGCCATCTTGCTTTCCGATCGGTTCCAAAATGCGATATGCATAACTAGGCACCAAGGGGAACCTACATACGAAATTTGAGAAAGATCCCTTCAGTACTTTCTCAGAAATAGCGATAACAAACTTCAATTGTCAAAATCCAAGATGGCTGCCTGTCGGCCATGTTGTTTTCTGATCGGTTCCAAAATGCGATATGCATAACTAAGCACCAAGGGGAACCTACATATGAAATTTGAGAAAGATCTCTTCAGTACTTCCTCAGAAAAAGTGATAACAAACTTCAATTGTTAAAATCCAAGATGGCTGCCTGTCGGCCATGTTATTTGGTGATCGGTCCCAAAATGCGATATGCATAACAAGGCACCAAGGGGAACCTACATATGAAATTTGAGAAAGATCCCTTCAGTACTTTCTCAGAAATAGCGATACCAAACTTCAATTGTCAAAAACCAAGATGGCTGCCTGTCGGCCATGTTGTTTTCCGATCGGTCCCAAAATGTAATATGCATAACTAGGCACCAAGGGGAACCTACATAAGAAATTTGAGAAAGATCCCTTCAGTACTTTCTCAGAAATAGCGATACCAAACTTCAATTGTCAAAATCCAAGATGGCTGCCTGTCGGCCATCTTGTTTTCTGATCGGTTCCAAAATACGATATGCATAACTAAGCACCAATGGGAACCTACATATGAAATTTGAGAAAGATCTCTTCAGTACTTCCTCAGAAAAAGCGATAACAAACTTCAATTGTTAAAATCCAAGATGGCTGCCTGTCGGCCATGTTGTTTTCCGATCGGTCCCAAAATGTAATATGCATAACTAGGCACCAAGGGGAACATACATATGAAATTTGAGAAAGATCCCTTCAGTACTTTCTAAGAAATAGCGATAACAAGAATTGTTTACGGACGGACGGAGGGACGGACGGACCACGGACGCAGGGCGATTTGAATAGCCCACCATCTGATGATGGTGTGCTAAAAAGGTATTCACTTTTAATTTATTGCATTTTTAGTACAATATTCACACCCTTGAAATGCGTTTTTTTTTGGGGGGGGGGGGGGGCAGTTTTTTTTTAAAGTTTATCTTTTTATCTCAGAGGACCAATCATTGCTCAGAGGACGTGAATAATTACAACTTAGCATTGATAAGTCACGACATGAACAAACTCAGTTGTTATAAAAGATAAGCAGTTCGTTATATCCCAACACAGACGTTCATAAACGTACGTACATAGAACATGATGATATAATTTACTTCACGTGGGACGATGGGTCGCTCACCCACAAAAATATTTTCCGGAAAACCCAAGCTTCATTCATCCCCATGGGATTAATATAGCATGGTCTTTGTCAGTGCATCGCATATTTTCTGGATGTTTGCGCTTTTGACATTAATCTTGTAGTAGCATGCACAATTATGCCGCATTGGACACAAACTCCAGCGGTAAACAAACACACGTGTGTAACACTTGTGTCATTTTGATCGTCCAAACTCTCAGACGCTTTGATTTAACTCCATATAAGTAAAGCGTTTTTATGATCTCGATATGACGTAAATTGCAATAAACATTTTAATCTGAAAACAGCGCACACGATGTTTTGTCAGTGAACACATTAAACAAAACAATCAATTGGTCATATATCTATAAGCCAGATCGTCAGATTATTCACAAAGGACATCTGCAGGAGAATTGATCTCGTAGCATTACAGTAGCCTAGTTAGTGCTGTTACTGAAACGTGCACATCATGTGTGTAGGCTACCTCACGAAAAGTGGGACCACGCACCAAAAGTTAACCGACCCAGTCAGACACAAGCTGATCACCGAAGACCTCATACTCGGGGCATCAATTAGAATGTAATTAGCGGCAGTCTACTGTACCGAACTCATTGAATTTTGTAAATACCTGTGTACCTGAGGAGTGTCCAGTTCACCTGCTGACATAGCGGTGTCCTGGGGCGTTAATTAATTAGTTACATCGTTGTCATGCCTGACTGCCTATGATTTGTTGCATTGGCCAGTTTACCTGGGTATCTCACCTGTGCACAATATTATCGGTATCAAGAATATAACCGAACATATGACACGTTAGTTTCTCTGTACAGACACTTATGCATGTGTGCAATCATGTGCACTGTGAAAGAGTACGATGTTGCAGTAATCATAGTAATAATTAAATAAAAATATATAACAACAACTAAAATATATATATATAATAATATCGATAGGATTTCTCATGATATCGTAGGCGGCCTAATAACTTTATTCGACATTTTTCTTCTTCGTTCACTTGGCCCTACTATACACATGTATACCCACCGCCAGGCGGCGCTCCCTTCAGTTTAGCGGGAGATTTGTATTACAAGTGGCGGCCATTTTGTTTGTTTACGGAAACGTGATGAAAGCTTAGACCTAGAACAAAATCACGTTATATATACAGTACGGTATATATTTGCGACATTTAATTTCCCCACTCACGGAATACAATCGACAAACTGGGAACAGAATATCAAATTTCGTCTAGCTTTTGGCGACTTATGATACCCCTTTCACCGGCAAACACTGAATTATCGGACATGAAATCAGGGTAAGTTATGTTCTAATTTGTCTTCGAATCGCAGATTTTGTCGCTCTCGCGATCGTCATACATTAAACAACATTGAGTGAATATGTTCATATGAAATACTTCATGTTTCAGGACTAAATTCACCAGCATTCATGATCCTCGGACCACCCGCCCCCTACGCACAGCCGATTTATAAATGTTGCATCTTTCAATCGTAAGTTTAATTTGCTTGCCAAGTGATTATTTTTTAATCCTTCACCTTCACATTCAGGGTCAATATTATGATATATTTAAAATGGATTCACAAATATATGTGGCCATACACGTTTTTCATTTATGGCGTTTGGTATGAACGTCCCAAAGTATATATAATATACTTCGTTTTTCAATGGATTTTCTTGAAATTCGATCCACTATATATTGGGGTAGGCAATAATTCGTCAGCTATTTTACCTGATAATTTTTTTCATGTTTTCCCGTACATTTGTTACTATTTTTTACTGAAATAGACGAATATATGCACCATAATTTATGGTAAGTATGAACATTTTGTTCTTTATTCCTAATTATACGCACAACACTATTTTTTTTTAAATGTAATTAACATGCAATTAATATCTACGGAATCGGCTACGGTAAATTAAATATATATAGAAATGAGAGGGATTGTTACTTGTTGTGTGCGTGAAATTTCAAGGAAATCCAATAAAATAAAGTCCTAATTGAAAATTTGTCAAAGTATACGTATTTAAAATAGATCTACAAAGTAAAATCTATATACAATTTTAGCACATTTTATTTATTATACATAGACCATTGGAAAATTTGAGAAGAATCTTTCTTCTTTTATTTTATGTGAATTCATTTAAAATGTTTTATTGCTGAATTAACACACATTGATTACTCTCACCATCAGTTTCCCTTTTAAGTTGATCATCCCCGCCCCCAATATATTAGCTTGTATGCAATGCAAGATGGCTGACAGGCTGTCATTTTGAATTTTATAATTTTGAAGTTTCTCAGAAAGTTATTTATGGATCTTATTCAAAAGAAACATTTTAGGCTTCTGTTTTCAAATTAATAAGATCTAGAAGAAGAGAAAAGTGATTCCTTATTTGGGAATCACTTTTCTCTTCCTTCTTAGGCTAAAGAACAGTCTTGTATATATGATATATATAAAATTGATATTTATATAATAATCATACAATTACATGATATCTCTGGGGGTATCTTCTTTTTGATTTGACATGATAAGTTGTGTTTGTTAGCCTATAGTAATTACTTCTGTCTCCCAGCCCTCTAATTTTGCTGCTGTCTAATAATTCTAGAATTTATTGACAAATTTACACGAAATGGGCCAGGTACAGTTCACAAAATTATGTCAAAACCCAGGGTCAAAGCTCATGAAGGTCATTAGATTGAAAGGTCAAGGTAATTTTTTTTTCTTTTCATCAATATTTTGTTTTGGCATGATGAAGCAAATTTAGTTGGAATTAAACTAGGTGTAAACTGACAAGGTCAAGGTCAAATTTTGTGTTTTTTCACTGATTAAATATTTTGTTTCAAGGCTAAAGCAAAGTTGGTCAGAATTAAACATTATAATAATGCATGGAGTCAACTGACCAAAGGTCAAGGTCACTTGGTCAAAGACCAAGGTCAGATTTTGTTTCAATATAATTCCAACCAATATTACTCGGTGATTTAGGCAGATGGGTTCTTGATGATTATGGGAGATATATATTATTTATTGCCTCATGATGAAATTGATGGGGTCCTTTAAATTTTCAGTGTTCTAGTTAATAAATTATAATAACCCAATTAACTCTCAGCCTGTCCTAGTTATTAAGTTATTACACCGAAACCAGCGTTACAATATGTAAATAGATCACTAACTGTTTTCTTTTCTTTTCTTTTTGATGGACTATAGAGTGTCAATCCCAAGAAGAACCCTGATCAGCTCCTGGAAAAATCAGTGTTCTTGCAGTATTGTCAGTCAAATCTCAAGGAAAGGATCCCAGAAGAGGAACATTTACATTATTTCAGACTTTTTTCTTTCCTGTGTAACAATGCCTCAAACAGCTAACACATTTTATATAGTATACAATACAATGTGTATTAATAACAGTCCAGTTAGAGTGCTGTGTTATGCAGTAAAAATACTTAATTCTTGATGACATGTTGGTTTTATGTTTACATTAAACGGTAGTTATAATATATACTAAAGAAACATAGTGGATAATGCCTTGTACAGGAGCAGGAGTATGACAGTGTAATAGTACATGACTGCTGCGTTCATCCATGGAAGGAGTCTGTTATTCGAAATAAAGCTTTCCATGAGGACGAAAAAAAGTGCTTTTGTTAGTCTTTCAAGAAAATGTGCAAAGTGAAAGGAGATTTCCGTGATGTTTTATGAATAGTAATTCATTGGTCTAGAAGACATGTATTTAATAAGTATATTTCTGGATAAAAAAACATTCTGAAGCAAAATCTTTTTATATTTTTCTGTACTTTTTCTGTAACTTTTCTATACCTTTTTTGTACCTTTTCAGTACCTTTTTCATACCTTTTTAGTACCTTTTTCATACCTTTATAGTACCTAGAAAAAGTTATAACTTTTTTTTAACTTTTTAGTACCTAGAAAAAGTTATAACTTTTTTGTACCTTTTTTATACCTTTTCTGTACCTTTTTTGTAACTTTTTAGTACCTAGAAAAAGTTATAACTTTTTTTTAACTTTTTAGTACCTAGAAAAAGTTATAACTTTTTTGTACCTTTTTCATACCTTTTCTGTACCTTTTTAGTACCTAGAAAAAGTTATAACTTTTTTGTACCTTTTTCATACCTTTTCTGTACCTTTTTAGTACCTAGAAAAAGTTATAACTTTTTTTTAACTTTTTAGTACCTAAATTATACCTATTTTTGTGTGAAATGTAACTTTTTTATACCTTTTTTGTACCTTTTTTATACCTTTTTTGTACCTAATAAAAGTTATAACTTGTTTTAGGTACAGAAAAGTTATCAAAAGTTATAACTTTTTAGTACTAGATTGGAACCGCTGTTTAAACATGGTTCCAATCTAGCATCAAAAGTTATAACTTTTTTGTACCTAAAAAAGTATAACTTTTTTGTACCTTTTTTTGGTATGGGCTTGCATATCAATGTCACAATGCAGTGTAAACAGAGGGGATCCCAATGTTTACATAATTATAACAGATACACAATGGAACAGCCTATTGTCTGTGGATGATATCAATGTCAGCAGTAACTCGGTCACAGCTGTTAAAAAATTGAAAGTTTATTAAAATCATCATCATACAACTATTATAAGTTTCAGTTTACCAACAGACTGTCAAATCCTTGGTGGTTATGTGTAGAAATTGAAATGAGGATTAAACACATCACCATGAGACATACAACCACAAAACATATTAATAATGTAGACAATCTCTCATATCTTTGTGGTCTATGGAGTCCCCAACAATCATACTGTCACTGCAGTAGAACTCTCTTTTATCCATTGCTAGACTTTGTTCCCTTAACCAAACCATATTGTTTACCTGTATGTCATAATACACGACATTCATAATGTCATAACTTGCAATAAGTGGGTGATGTGATTTGTACTTTGGAATCTATAGATATTTATACATGTCCTGGTGAAGCCCTTTTATCAAAGAAGGCAGCAAGGCCATGGGAGCTTTAGCCAGTAGAGTATCATGCCACCTTAGATGGAATAGTGGTGTGTGGTTCGATATCAGAAAGCTGTGCTTGGCCACCTTGTACTGTTTGTGGTTGTGGCCTTGTAATTGGCAAGACATTTTACTCCAATTGTTTCAAAAGCAAGCTATAGGCCTCGGTATAATGTCCAGTGAGATTTAGCTACCAGGTTCTACAAGGAGAAACATTCCTGTTCATGGTCAAGAAAAATGTTGGGTAACACAACTATTGAATTTGTCTTGCTGGCCTTACCAATCAAATGGTAAACAGCTTTATTCTAACATGGAGTTCAATGAGGTACAAATAAAAAATTTGAAATAGGAATCATAGTTGCAGGTCATGAAATGAAATGGTGAATAATTCTTCAGTCTGACCTGCATTTGTAATCTGGTATACATATTACATGTGACATGTCATTACAGTATGACAGGTTTAGTTCAGATCAGTATCAACCTTGGGATCAACAACACCACAGTGTATATATATATACATGATCGCATTGTGTTTGGATATACAATAGAGACAACTACAACACAACAACTGTCATCAAAAAGGATATACATCGATGTCATTGTCCACAGACTTTCTATGTTGGTGATAGAAATTCAATCTAGATACAATATTAGGAGTGACACAATCAAGCTAAATGTTTTATATGGATGAGCTAATAAAGGAATCCTGAAGTACTCTGTATGTGGTGTGGGAGCTCAAGGTTATATACTGATGATATAAAACCCTATTACAACACTTTAGTTGTCTTTAAATGCCTGTCCGTTGAATCGATTCACTTCTAAAGGTTTTGTATAGCATTCTGAGTATAGTGTAACTGTTTGAATAGAGCTGCCATCATTTCATGTTTTCTGTCACCAACATAATACCATACAGATACCATTGATCAACACATTTATTTGGATGTTATAAAAATAAAGAAAAATTGCAAATTGAGCAGCAAACGACACATGTCAGGCAGTTATAGATTGACATCAGCTGGATCTTGCCTAGACTCATGTCGAGCAAGTTGTGATCCCATGCTAAATTCAAGCCTTATTCAATTATGTTTCCTAACACCCTTAATGAACATCTAGATTAATAGATTTTGTTTTTATAGTTGATGAAGACTCATTATTATTTTCCAATAAAAGAGTATTGAAGTATTAATACCAGCTAGAATTTTAAATGGGCTGATTTGGGAATTTTTGTGTGTTTGTCTCAAAAATGTTTCTGAAAACCATTAGTGAGTCACTCTTTGTATAGCTTTTAATGTGAAAATGGTAATTATTCAAAACTGTTGTGCATGGAATTGAAAAAAAGTAAATATATAAAGCTACTACCGTTATTGACTTCCATCTGGTTTTAGAATATTTCCTGTAAAATACACATGTCAATTTGTGCCTTTTGTCTCATTGCTATAGACCATAACATCCTGTACAATCCTGTTCCTATCCTTTATGTAAATTCCCAATTGTCTGAAAAGATAGTCTATCCTTTTTGTGAAGGTGGATGTTGATAAAACACAGATCTAAATTGTATATCTTGCAGACGATTTACTTCCGCAAATCAATTGATATCTCTTGGTGCAGAATTCATACCATGTAATAGTTTATCTCTGACAGAAACCTGGAGATAATTGGACTTCATTGAAGGCTGGAGTTTTATGAACCACTTTTCATTGATTATTTACATGTTGATATTCCTGAAATATTTTGAAATGTTTTCTAAAATTGATTTGTTCAATGGAAATATTTGATATGAAGAACATTATCTTGTACTATTTATTGATGAAATTGAAGTTTATTTTGTGTTATGGTGAACTGACATGTGATATGAGCATTGGGTACAGAAGGTATAATAACGGGCCGCATGGGTGAGAAAGTAGCGGGTCTCAATTTTAGTAGGAATCCGCAGGATTGATTTCAAAGGCCAACATATATTGGATGAACAAAAAGGGATTCCTGGTGTTTTTATCATGTGACAACATTGGTACAGAGAAAACTGAGAAATTCACAAGATGTCGGACCAGAATTTCACCCCTACCAATATGCCTGATGATTTTGATTCCTTCCTTAGTTGTTTAGAAGTCATTCTATAATATTTACAGAAGGTACAGACTACAAACACTTTACATGCTCTTCACTCAGATTGGAACCACTTGTGGTGTCATTAGCTGATAATCGTTTCCACTTGTCTAAGACTTCGGTTTACTACCAATCCTGTCTCCAAATCAGCCTGAGCTGGTACTGACTGGTTATAAAGCAGTAAATCGTGGAGTATTTAACAGGATACTCATTAGAGTTGTAAATCGTGGAGTATTTAACAGGATACTCATTAGAGTTGTACCCTTCTGGTCAGGAATATCTGATCAATAAATATATCTTAAAAAATTATTTAGATATAATCTTTTTGATTTAAATTCAATATATTTATATGGATTTTATTTGATCTAATATTTCCATCCTGATCTAAGTGACCAGTTTGATGTCTTCAATTTAATCTTATGTTCAGCTCACTGGAGATGCATGTTCTTTCGATATTCTAAATACAAATTATGAAAAAGTGAACCACACAGAAATCAGCTTTTGTGTTGATCGAATCTTTCGCTGGCCATATATACAAATTCAAAAATTATTCATAGAACTTTACTGAATTATAAATATTTGACAAAAACCTTTCTGTAAATTTGCATGAACTGACTAAGTCGTAAATCATTCAAGAAGAATTTGGAGGAATTAGTTTTGAATGTTGGAAGTTTTAGAATTACTCTATTGAATTGACATTAGAATTTATAAAATAGCTGGAGGAATTTTATTACACTCCAGAGAAATGGCTTGCTTAATAAGAATGGAGGAGGGGATAGTACACAGATTTAATGTTGAGGTCCGATTTCCAATCTGCCTGCTAGCTATCGAAGACAAACAAATTTGGAATCTGCAGTTTAAAGAAAATCCAGTACAATTTATGGATTCCAGCATGACTGGAAAAAATGTGTTGGAACTTTGAGGAATAACACTTTATGTTTGGTTGCCTGGGCAGAACTTGCTCTAGAAATTATATGGATGGTTCTAAAATTTGTACTTTGATATATTTTTCATGACTGAGTCAAAGATAAGATTTAGAAACTTTTTCTGATAATACAGAAGTTTGCAACCTGCAAGTCTCTTGTTTTCTTCCTCCAGTACTATACAGTATTATGTGTCCTGATTGACACTCTTGTTAAATAAACACTTACCTTCTTTCCATATGATTTTTTTCTTTCAAAATATCAAACTAAATTCAATCGAAATGTTGTTCTAGTATCTAGGATATATATATATATATATCATAATTTATTTTTTTATTTTTAAGAACATTCATACCATAAACCATGTTATTATCCCCTGTCCTGATGTTATTTCCTTTTTCGTAGACCTCTCACAATGTGGCTTGTACTTTGTTGTCTTACATTGTTACAATATAATATTTACAGCAGATTTTTGTTTGATTTCACTTATAGTCGTTTACAGATGGAATGAATCCTTTACAAATGGAGTGAGGCGTTACAGCTCCAGGAGGTTTGAACAGTGTACTATCACATGTTATTAGTTTAATGTAATGGCTATATTTACTGACGGATGTACGTGATAGAGTGGAGGGTGGGGAGTAGTAAACAGTGGTAACAAATCTAATTATCATGTCTGGACTTAAGTTTTTATTTATTTGTTCAATACAATTTTTAAGTCCTGTATGTAATGTATAATATAATCTTTGCATTGGCTGAGTCACTAATTAGTGACTTATAATTAGTTTATCTCGGGTTCAAACTCACATGTTAGTGCATTCTTTTAATCATATTTTATCTACAAGGTATGTTTTCTTTTATTTGTTGTACATTTTTGGGAGAAATAGATTAGGCTTTTTCATTATTGTAAGATACATTATGTAATCCAAATTTGATTAAAAATAGCTTGAGATTTGCCTTAACGTTATCATTTCATGATCAGACAACCCTAAGATATTTCTAGGAACTATCATGACTATAGTTGAGAAAAAAAAGTAAGATATTTCAAAGAGCTCCAATCCGAGTCAAAGAAAAACAGATTTTGTAACATTAAAAATTTTCCCTTCAACTTTTTAGCCCACCATCATCAGATGGTGGGCTATTCAAATCGCCCTGCGTCCGTGGTCCGTGGTCCGTCCGTCCGTCCGTCCCTCCGTCCGTCCGTCCCTCCATCCGTCCGTCCCTCCGTCCCTCCGTCCGTCCGTAAACAATTCTTGTTATCGCTAATCCTCAGAAAGTACTGAAGAGATCTTTCTCAAACTTCATATGTAGGTTCCCCTTGGTGCCTAGTTATGCATATTGCATTTTGGGACCGATCAGAAAACAACATGGCCGACAGGCAGCCATCTTGGATTTTGACAATTGAAGTTTGTTATCACTATTTCTGAGAAAGTGCTGAAGGGATCTTTCTCAAATTTCATATGTAGGTTCCCCTTGGTGCCTAGTTATGCATATTGCATTTTGGGACCGATCGGAAAACAAGATGGCCGACAGGCAGCCATCTTGGATTTTGACCATTGAAGTTTGTTATCGCTATTTCTGAGAAAGTACTGAAGGGATCTTTCTCAAATTTCACATGTAGGTTCCTCTTGGTGCCTAGTTATGCATATTGCATTTTGGGACCGATCGAAAAACAAGATGGCCGACAGGCAGCCATCTTGGATTTTGACCATTGAAGTTTGTTATCGCTATTTCTGAGAAAGTACTAAAGGGATCTTTCTGAAATTTCATATGTAGGTTCCCCTTGGTGCCTAGTTATGCATATTGCATTTTGGGACCGATCGGAAAACAAGATGGCCGACAGGCAGCCATCTTGGATTTTGACCATTGAAGTTTGTTATCGCTATTTCTGAGAAAGTACAGAAGGGATCTTTCTCAAATTTCATATGTAGGTTCCCCTTGGTGCCTAGTTATGCATATTGCATTTTGGGACCAATCAGAAAACAAGATGGCCGACAGGCAGCCATCTTGGATTTTGACAATTGAAGTTTGTTATCGCTATTTCTGAAAAAGTACAGAAGGGAGCTTCTCAAATTTCATATGTAGGTTCCCCTTGGTGCCTAGTTATGCATATTGCATTTTGAGACCAATCAGAAAACAAGATGGCCGAGAGGCAGCCATCTTGGATTTTGACAATTGAAGTTTGTTATTGCTATTTCTGAGAAAGTACTGAAGGATTCTTTCTCAAATTTCATATGTAGGTTCCCCTTGGTGCCTAGTTATGCATATTGCATTTTGGGACCGATCGGAAAACAACCTGGCCGACAGGCAGCCATCTTGGATTTTGACCATTGAAGTTTGTTATCGCTATTTCTGAGAAAGTGCTGAAGGGATCTTTCTCAAATTTCATATGTAGGTTCCTCTTGGTGCCTAGTTATGCATAATGCATTTTGGGACCGATTGAAAAACAACATGGCCGACAGGCAG
This sequence comes from Pecten maximus, assembly GCF_902652985.1. NCBI lineage: Eukaryota > Metazoa > Mollusca > Bivalvia > Pectinida > Pectinidae > Pecten > Pecten maximus. Next base: position 46,080 of record NW_022982807.1, read on the forward strand.
CCATCTTGGATTTTGACCATTGAAGTTTGTTATCGCTATTTCTGAGAAAGTACTGAAGGGATCTTTCTGAAATTTCATATGTAGGTTCCCCTTGGTGCCTAGTTATGCATATTGCATTTTGGGACCGATCGGAAAACAAGATGGCCGACAGGCAGCCATCTTGGATTTTGACCATTGAAGTTTGTTATCGCTATTTCTGAGAAAGTACTGAAGGGATCTTTCTCAAATTTCAGATGTAGGTTCCTCTTGGTGCCTAGTTATGCATATTGCATTTTGGGACCGATCGAAAAACAACATGGCCGACAGGCAGCCATCTTGGATTTTGACCATTGAAGTTTGTTATCGCTATTTCTGAGAAAGTACTGAAGGGATCTTTCTCAAATTTCATATGTAGGTTCCCCTTGGTGCCTATTTATGCATATTGCATTTTGGGACCGATCGGAAAACAAGATGGCCGACAGGCAGCCATCTTGGATTTTGACCATTGAAGTTTGTTATCGCTATTTCTGAGAAAGTACAGAAGGGATCTTTCTCAAATTTCATATGTAGGTTCCCCTTGGTGCCTAGTTATGCATATTGCATTTTGGGACCAATCAGAAAACAAGATGGCCGACAGGCAGCCATCTTGGATTTTGACAATTGAAGTTTGTTATCGCTATTTCTGAAAAAGTACAGAAGGGAGCTTCTCAAATTTCATATGTAGGTTCCCCTTGGTGCCTAGTTATGCATATTGCATTTTGAGACCAATCAGAAAACAAGATGGCCGACAGGCAGCCATCTTTGATTTTGACCATTGAAGTTTGTTATCGCTATTTCTGAGAAAGTACAGAAGGGATCTTTCTCAAATTTCATATGTAGGTTCCCCTTGGTGCCTAATTATGCATATTGCATTTTGGGACCAATCGGAAAACAAGATGGCCGACAGGCAGCCATCTTGGATTTTGACCATTGAAGTTTGTTATCGCTATTTCTGAGAAAGTACAGAAGGGATCTTCCTCAAATTTCATATGTAGGTTCCCCTTGGTGCCTAGTTATGCATATTGCATTTTGAGACCAATCAGAAAAGAAGATGGCCGAGAGGCAGCCATCTTTGATTTTGACAAATGAAGTTTGTTATCACTATTTCTGAGGAAGTACTGAAGGGATCATTCTCAAATTTCATATGTAGGTTCCCCTTGGTGCCTAGTTATGCATATTGCATTTTGAGACCAATCAGAAAACAACATGGCCGACAGGCAGCCATCTTTGATTTTGACAAATGAAGTTTGTTATCACTATTTCTGAGGAAGTACTGAAGGGATCATTCTCAAATTTCATATGTAGGTTCCCCTTGGTGCCTAGTTATGCATATTGCATTTTGAGACCAATCAGAAAACAACATGGCCGACAGGCAGCCATCTTGGATTTTGACAATTGAAGTTTGTTATCGCTATTTCTCAGAAAGTACTGAAGGAATCTTTCTCAAATTCCATATATAGGTTCCCCTTGGTGCCTAAATCTTAAATTTCATATATAGGTTTCCCTTGTTTGAAAAGTACTAGAGGTTTCTTCTGAATTTACACAGACTAGTAAGACTTAGAAGAAGAGAAAAGTAGAGAAAAGATCAATCTGACATGGAACCTATGAAGAACATTCAATGGTGGGCGCCAAGATCCCTCTGGGATCTCTTGTTGATGATAGCTATAGCTAGTGGTAATCATGAACTCATTGACACTATGGAGGAACTGACTGTTAATAGCATGATGTACTGGCTACAGATTCTATACAGATGTGCATGATTGGGAAACATCTATAAAACGATGAGTTCTGAAGATTGATATATGTACAAAATACCGATGGGATGATGATTTCTGGGGGGAGGGGGTAATACAACAGCTATTTATCTTTTAAATTGTTCAGACAAGTACAGGATTTTATAGTCATCGAAAAGTATTTATGAGTAATTTAATGAATATCATCAAATGGATGCAGTGACTCGTCATTTTCCAAATATTTTGAGCTGAGGTTTGATGCACTGGTGCTATTTCGTTCCAGATGTTTTCTGGTTCAATAAGAGACGGAAGTATTTGTAGAGGGATTTCTGGTTAACTATAAATATATATATTGTGGAAAACTTCTCTAAACTATTTTTTGATACAAATCACATTTAATTATGATGATAAGTCGCTTTACAGGAAATGGTTAGAGGATGAAAGGAACCAGTGTTCTCAAAATCGTAATGCTACAGAATCAAAGTGTCAGTAATGGGATTAGAGGAGAGAATTGTAGCATACCATGTACTGAACATCTGCTATTAAAACTGAAAAACTGTTAAATATGGGCACCCTGTCTTAACCTTCAGAGCATGTCTGACAGAAACTTGATAGAAATTTTAACATTTGCCAACTAAAACACTTAGGAACTTCAGAATTAATTGAATTTATATTAAAAAAAAAAAAAAACATTAAGAAGGAAGGAGTTTTTCATTTTTCCCCTCAGTAAACAGCTAATATGTCCACTCATCTGTCACTAGTTTGGAAAGACATCATTAGTATTTGTGTTTCCGATGTTGCTGATCTGGTAAATCTGTCTAAATAGACAGCTCACACTCATCACTCATTGGATCAACTAATTGTGTTATAGCTTCAAGAATCTATCACGTCAAAAAATTTCCAGTGATCCATCAAGCTGAAAAGCATTAAAGGAAAAAAAAATTGTTAACAAGGAAAAGATTCTTTATTACACTGGTAGGAGCAGGATGTTGAATTGGATGTTAATATGACGGACAGTTTCCAATCTGAAATGCAGCAACATTAATAAAAACACATTGAAAGAGATTTCCTGGAACTTGAGAGCATCATAAAAATTATATAGATAGAACATAAGTTGTTTACATCCGCTATCTGACCATTAACATCACCCTCCCCCTCCCCACCCCTCATTGATTAATAAGAAACTTTTACACACTCTGAGGCAAGACAGGGATCTCAGCAAAAGAATGAGGTGAGATGGAGGGACCTTAGGAAGATTCTGAGGCTTAATGGTTGATTGGCAGCTTTAGAATCTTACCTTACCAAGGGATCCCCTTGTTTCAACCCCAAGGGGAATGATAATTGGGTATGAGAAAAGACATTCTCTTACCCTGGACAGGGATATCCGCTGTTTTACCGGGGTGAGATTTTAACGTTCGAATGTTAATATCAATATTATTCACAAAAGAAATTAAAATAAGTATTAATTATCAGAGTTCACTGAATGTTTGGTGTTCTTCATGACAAGCTAATCGGAAATTTATATTTTGTAATGAAATCAACATCGTAAGGTGTAAAGCGTCTGCTGCAGCCTTATCACAACAGTCATCCGACGTCCATGTGTTGTTGTTTACATACGTTTGGATTTGGTTCACACTACAATTGGAAAACAGGGTAAGAGAAAAATAATCATTCACCCCTTTTTTGGATAAGATAGGGGATCTCAACCCTCGCGGGGGGGGGGGGGGATTGTTTTAAAAGTTCCCAAACACTCGGCAAGCCTTGTGTTTTTGAATTTAACAATCTCCCCCCTCAGGTTGAGATCCCCATATCTCACCCCAAAAGGGGCGAAAGATTGTATTAATCTCACACCAGGGCCGTTTTTGTTTTTGTGGTCCAAACAGTTGGACCAGTTGGATCAGAGTTGGACCAGTTGGAACAGAGTTGGACCAGTTGGATCAGAGTTGGACCAGGCAGACCTGAGTTCTTTTATGAAATTTAAACAGACCTGGTTATTTTATATTGTTTTCAGACAAGCCTTGACAAAGATTTTTCAAGGCCTCTGTATTAACATCTTCAGGTCCTTCAAGACATATGTCAGAATTGTTACATTCAAAACTGACAAACCGGTTTTTCCGCATAAACGAACAGGCGTCAGTAAAAGTTTGGACATATACCTCTCCAGCTTACTAGAAAAGGCAATCACACACCTATAACAGTTTGGATATACCACTCCAGCTTACTAGAAAAGGCAATCACACACCTATAACAGTTTGGATAATTACCTCTCTAGGGTACCAGAAAAGGAAAAATGTTTTTGCATTAATGTATACTTTGAGTATAAATTTAAGAACTATAATGTAGCATAATAATTTATACAAAACTTTAGCCTGAAAATCACAAAAATAAAATTACCACTAAAATAGATATGTTTGCTGTATTTGTATACCAGTTTTAACTTGTAATTAATTGAAGGGGACCAATTTCAAAGAGATGTATGTAGCAGGACAATTAGAACACATAAGGTCTATGCTATATTAGGTCTCCTAGTTGTCATTCTATTCAGCACTGTTTGTCTATTGGTATGCATGATGATGGACCTTCTTTATGGAGATCGATAATAGATCAAAACCTGACCAGGAAATATCGGATATGTACAAATCTTACGATCATGTTTTTTCATAAACTGCGGAATGTATTACATATTAAGACTTCCTTTGAATTCCATCAGATTATCCTTTATTAGAGATTGATTCAGGTGAATTTTACATTCATTAACACTGAACTTTCTGGTAATGAAAGAAGATCATCGGCGCTCCATAATGTAGAAAACGTGTGAGGACAATATCAGAACGACAAACCGTAATCTTGATTGATTAGAAAGTCAATTTCAATAATAAACTACCTTTGTGTGTAAAGATGCCATTCGATTCAAATGATATTAACCATCAGGGTTGCTCGGAGACCAATGATTGTAAAGTCTATGGATTAAAGGTTGACGATGTACAAAATTGATGGATTCAACATCATATTGGACAATAGTCTGAAGATTGGTAGTGATTTTTAAAAACTTAAGGATATACATTGTATATGACATCAACCAAATACACAATTTATGAAAAACATTTTGTTTTTGGATTTAAAGCTTCAAATGTATAACACAATTTTCAGATGAGGCATTAATGCTTTTTAGAGACCAGGGGCTAATTGTAAAAAATTGTGTCTCAGAACAGATGGCTTCAAAGAGAATATTGAGCTTGCATGCAGCTTACTATCATTTACTGTACTTGTGAAGCATTCCTATGGAAGGAAGAGAGAAAAATCATTAATTGGGCTTTATAATGGCTTCACATAAGATATATTGTCTATATAGACTATTTGTAGCAACGATCGACAGTGCTCTGTGAAATACACTGCAGCGTATCAATAGTTGGTCCCATTGAAGTCAGTTGATGTTTTTGTGAGAGCAACAGTGTCGGAAGATTATATCAAATTGGAAAGGCTGCTTGGGGTGTTTGTGAAACTTGTGAATTAGGAACAACATTGACCCATATGCCATCTAATTTCCAGGGATTGCAGGCACTAATTTTCTATGACCATATTTGGTAATGCCTTATGATTGACGATGTATATTGTGTCTACCTTATCAACAGAATCACAATAAGATCTCCAGTTGGTTGCTGTATTTCAAGTTGTATTAATATGGAAATTAGATTTTTTCTTTGATATGTGAAATTTCAGCAATCCTTAGTTAATCATCTCAATTTTTGTCAAGATGTAAAAATATAACTTTTTCTCTGATAATACCACAACTTCATTGTTGGATATAAAACAACCAATGATAGATCAGAGTGTTCACCTGGTGGTCCTATGTAGTTCTAAGGTGGGGTTTCAAAATTGCCAACTTGAGCCACAAATGAGAAAAATATATGGTTTTTGGGGAATAAAAATGTGGATTCCAATTAGGAACATGCTCTTTTTATATTAAGCAAAATTTACTGAAGGTCAAAAATACCAATTATCACTGCAGTCCATTCATAAGTATATGCTAAAAACAGTATAAAATAAATTGCCTGAAAATAGTTATAAGGGTTTTGCACAAAGTAATTAAAATCGATTGACAATATTTCTGTAAATCTGTTTTGCATTGCAATATTGTAAAATGAACTGATTTTTTTAATGCTATTTGGTTTCATTAGTACACAGGGACTGACACCTACACTAATAACTAACTAAAGTGAAATTTCCAATTTCAAAATGTCTGGACCCGGCCAACCACAAATATTAGATTTTCTTGTTACTGCTTGATCAATTTTGTGACAAGAATGCTTCATGATAGATTTATATTGGTTTAAATATTAAACTACCTAATCTGGAGTCCAGTTTGGCTTCCTGATCCTAGCATCTGATTGACCATGTCAGTGTTGGTCTACATCGTAGTTTTAATTGTCCAATACGTATACCTATATATATAAATACCTGGAAGATGGCTGTTGGTAGCTAAATCTACATTACTTGAAGTTTGTCTTAAACCTTTTGTCTTTTGGATGCAAATTTTAAGGCTTATAAATACTGGTTTCCAAATGCATGTAGTATCCTAAATAGTATAGGATACTTTCTACGTTAAGGCAGCTACCCCCATGGTTCTCTGTCCAGTAGGACCCTACTACGGGTTGTCATATATTAGGAAGGCCCATGTATCCATTAAGGTTTGGAGTGTTACAGGGTGGTCTGTTATGTCCACTATTGTTGAATAAATTATTGGGGTGACACCCATCAAAGCCAAAACTCAACAGATGGTAAAGCTTTGATCTTCGAGCAGGTTTAGGGTAAGTGATAAAGCTGTCTATCCGATAGATAATTTTGAATGGACTGAATATGGAAGATATTGAAAATGTCATTTATTCACAAAAAATTGACCTTTTTTTCATAAACATTTAGTAAATAAATATTATTGGCAGTATATTTACTGTTGGAGTATTTTGGTGTTCAGTTTATGGTTCAAACTTTCTTATTACGTTACAATATATTATGATTTTTTATTTGTTTTGTGACAATCTGCGTTCTTAATTAAGTAATTTAGCTACGTAATTAGTTAATTATTAGGCAAGTGCATTATTGATTAATTTGGGTTAAATGTACATAGGCAAGGGAACCAACTTTGATGGCACAAAGCAATGTATTGGTTAATGGTCCGAAGTGGAAGAAATTCTTTATATATAGCGACCCCTATGGGAAATTAACATTCATTGCTGGAAACCCCACCTAAATTTACCAATGACAATTAAATTGGAAATTTCGATTCATTTTTCACCAAGAATCTGCTTAATTTGAACCCTCTGCACTCAGGAAAACTGTAGGATCAGTTCATGTTCCTGTAAAATGTAGAAGGCCCATCATGTAAAACTATTCAGTTTATTAAAACTATATCTAACCTGTGTAAAAAAACTAAATCTGAGGTTTCTATGTATTTTTAAAATGTAACAAGATATCTAAGGCAACAGAAAATGTTCTGTTTGTAATTTGTGCGAAAGCTAATGATGCTTTTACCCAACAGCTTTATCTTAGACTGCACTAGATATTGTCCTCTAACAATGATCTAAGGAGTGGAAGCTAGAAAAAATATTGATGATTATTACGGCTCTAGGTGGTCATTTTTTTTTAAAAGCTGCTACTAATGATGAAATGTTGTGGTAAATGCTATGATGGTACAGAGAGTTGTTGATGTATCGACTTGGAGGGCCACATTCGAGGAGGTAATAATCATTTAGTGGCTAGCTCAAACACTAAACACTTTTTATCAGAGAACAATTTCTTTAGAAAAGAAAATTATCATGTTGTATTGGTAAACATGTTTTTAACAACTTAAGTACAGATGTACTCTGGTGATGACATTATTTGAAGACAAATCCACTGACAGTAAATGTCAAAAGTTTTATGGAATCTTTTTGATCACCGATTTGATTAAGCCTGGCACTCAGAGAAGTCCTCCCCAGCACTACAACATCAATGAAATATAAATTTTAAAACCTTATTAGAAGATGTACTAAAAAATTAATTATTGAATTAATTTGTAGTATTTAAAAACCCTGTATTTGTAATGAATATTTTTAGAAATTAATTTTAAGTATTCTGTACATCTTGTACCAAAGTAAAACAGGCTTTGGCAGCCAATGAAACTTGTCTGTATACTGACCTGTGTATGTGTGTTTGTGAGGAGGGTTAAATACCTGATGCTGTGTGTATACAGATTCTATAATCTCAGATCCTATTCTGGTTATGTTCCAAGGCTTGGTTTGGACTGATGTTGTAAGTACAGGAAGTTATAGGTTTAGTAGCTGTCTACACATGCTAGTTTGTGTGGTGCACTAGAACATACCTATCAAGACAACAACAATCACAAAAAGATTCCAACATGATCGTGATATCTTGACAACTGCTGCCTCCTTGTTGGAGAGTCCACAGATTTGTGTTAGGGAGTGCAAATGGACCTACAAATACTGTTAGTATGAAATTGACATCACATGAAATTGACATCCAACTTAACAGTTTCAAACATGTCTTTTGCCAGCTGATGTTGTTTGAAGCAAAATCTGTCATTAAAAAAAATTTACCTTTGATCAAATTTAGTATTAGTTTATTGGTAGGCTACATGATATCGAAAAATGTACATTACATGTTGGGTAAATGATAGCCTAGCTGTCATTTTAACACTATATAGAACATGTAGTGAGAGTATCCTGTTTCTATACTGGCAGATTTAGATTGATGGCACATATCATACACATAATTACCAGTATATAAATATTTTGAGTGTGTTGATTCCCGTGGGAGACCATTGGTATTATACAAATATACATCTGGCAGTCAGTACTATAGATAACTCGGAATTAGTACACCATAAGTAAGTAATTGTATACTATATGGAAGATATGACCAATTATAATTTTAGAATGCCCGTTTGGGACTAAATTAAAAATATGTTATTAAACATTAAATCATATTTATATTGATAATTTATTCTCGGTATCTATATGTTTTACAAGGTCTGTTATTTTGAAACAAGAAATTTCCAGTTCTATCGAAGTGACTGGGTTCACAACAGCAGTTTTAATCTTTCGGATGTAATTGTCCTACTCATTTTGTACCTCATCAGAGATTCTGTGCATCATGGTGATACAGACAGTTGTCGTACCAGATACTCCTCAACAGGTTTGCACTCAGCCATGGTGGCGGTACAGTACATTATTACAACAAAGGATGGGGTACTTAGGACTTTTTATAACAAAACATGTACGTAATAAAGTCATTTTGTGTGGAAGTCAGTATATTGGTTTTTAGATATGTATATAAATATATTGAAGTAGAAAATTGATTGAATTAAGATGATAGATAATGTAATTTTAGTGGTCTTATCGACAGAAACATCACACCTCGTATTGCAGTTAATTTTAGTTGTCAATAACTATTATCATTAATATCATTCTACTGGTCCATAGGCATGTTTTTGTATGAGAACATACATTTGCTTTAAGGATGATGAACACGGACCACAACATAAACTCCAAAAACTTTTGTCAGTTTACCCTTATAAATATGTAATATCTGTATTAGATATGTTATGTCCGTTTGTGAAATTTTTGATGTTTGTGTGTAACATTTATAATGTTTGTGTGTAACATTTGTAATGTCTGTATGTGACATTTTTAATGTTTGTGTGTGACATTTGTAATGTCCGTATGTGACATTTTTAATGTTTGTGTGTATAACATTTGTAATGTCTGTATGTGACATTTTTAATGTTTGTGTGACGTATAACATTTGTAATGTCTGTATGTGACATTTTTAATGTTTGTGTGTAACATTTGTAATGTCTGTATGTGACATTTTTAGGTCACCTGAGACAAAGTCTCAAGTGACCTATTCTAATCCTCTTTTGTCCGTTGTTGTGCGTCGTGCATCGTCCGTCCGTAAACAATTTACATTTTCGACTTCTTCTCCAAAACCCCTAAACCAAATTCAATGAAATTTGGCAGAAAGCTTCTATGGCTAAAGGTCAACCAAAATTGTAAATTATATGGTCCCCACCCCCCAGGGGCCTGAGTGGCGGGGCTAAAAAGGGTCAAATTGACTAAAACTTCAAAAATCTTCTTCTCTACTCTCAGATATGGTGGAATCAAACACTCTTCAGAGATGGAAGGGTCTTAAGGTGCTTTACCAAAGTTGTAAATTTCATGACCCAGGGGTCTCACGTTTGCCCCTGGGGAGGGGGTAAACTTTACTATAGTTTATATAGGGAAATCATATTTTTGACTTTTATTTGTTTTATTTCTATTGGAATTCATTCTAATTTGGTAAACATTGTCAGCATGAGATGACAGTTTGATGGCATGCACATGTTGGCCCTGACTGACCCCCAGGGGCTGATGGGCGGGGCTAAAAAGGGCCAAATTGACTGAAATTTCAAAAATGTTCTTCTCTACTCTCAGATATGATGGAATCAAATACACTTCATGGATGGCAGGGTCTGAAGGTGCTTTACCAAAATTGTGAATTTCATGACCCTGGGGTCTCAAGTGTGCCCCTGGGGAGGGGGTAAACTTTACTATAGTTTATATAGGGAAATCACATTTTTGACTTTTATTTGTTTTATTTCTATTGGAATTCATTCTAATTTGGTAAACATTGTCAGCATGGGATGACAGTTTGATTGCATGCACATGTTGGCCCTGGCTGACCCCCAGGGGCTGATGGGCGGGGCTAAAAAGGGCCAAATTGACTGAAATTTCAAAAATGTTCTTCTCTACTCTCAGATATGATGGAATCAAATACACTTCATAGATGGCAGGGTCTGAAGGTGCTTTACCAAAATTGTGAATTTCATGACCCTAGGATCTCAAGTTTGCCCCTGGGGAGGGGGTAAACTTTACTATAGTTTATATAGGGAAATCACATTTTTGACTTTTATTTGTTTTATTTCTATTGGAATTCATTCTAATTTGGTTAACATTTTTAGCATGGGATGAAAGTTTGATAATATGCATATGTTGGCCCTGACTGACCCCTGGGGGCTGATGGACGGGGCCAAAAAGGGTTAATTAAATTAACTGAAATATTTCAAATCTCAGGTGACCGTTAAGGCCCATGGGCCTCTTGTTAATGTTTGTGTGTGACATTTGTAATGTCTGTATGTGACATTTTTAATGTTTGTGTGTATAACATTTGTAATGTCTGTATGTGACATTTTTAATGTTTGTGTGTAACATTTGTAATGTCTGTATGTGACATTTGTAATGTTTGTGTGTGACATTTGTAATGTCTGTATGTGATAAGATACATTTGGAATGAAAGGTATCCTTCTGTTTTGGGTGTCGGTGTTTAAATGTCATATATGTTACCTGTACAGAGAAACAATATTTGCTTTTAAATTTAATTTTAATAGTGCCCTAATTAGATAGATGTTGACATCATGTTCACATATTTTATCACCCACTGCAGTTTCCTTTACTGATCATTCACAAGGAGGCAGTACGTATGTCTAGCCTCCTCCTCTGCCCACACACATACCCTCCATTAAATTCTCACCTGTTAAACACCTGTATGGGACACTGTCTATGTATATATATACTCGTTTCCACATCGTTGTCTATGTGTATATATATACTAGTTATACACATCGTTGTCTATGTGTATATATATACTAGTTATACACATCGTTACTCGTCTAGCCTCTCAGATGTAGAACATGTGTTTTCTAGCACTACAGGGAACGATTACAGTCCATCAGCAGTGATTACTATTGTCTTTGATTAACAGGTGGTACAGTCCAATTAAATGGTGTATGTTGACACGTACCACATGGTATATAGTGTTACAGCCACTCCAAGGGATTTGTTAATGTAGATTTCATACATATACTCTTCCATGAATATTCATGGAAACTGCCATATTTGATTGGCACAATTTTCGGAAGGATATGTTTCAAATTTTACCATTAATGTTGAATATTTCAACAAAACAAATCAGCAAAAAGAGGTACAGAATATACATGGTTATTGAATATCGATGGCGATGATGTTGTCTTTGAATATTTTATCGTAATTGAACACTTTAGGGAAAATGCTTTGACAATTACCTAAGACAGTTTTGACATACATGGGTCTTAATAACTGTTGCACAAGTAAAAAAATAAAATCTGTGACCATGCATGTCTACCATGTCTCATGTTGCCGAGGAGATTACTTTACTCTATATATTGATTATAGACAGAAATCCTTTTAAGTATAACAAGTATATACTTGAGTCATCAATAATTCATGAAATGGGATGTTGGGGAAAAATAAAGTGTCATGGACCTAAGATTTTTTTCAATACAATTTAGACATTTAAGTGTTTATCATAAATAATTATAGTAAGGTAATGCTTTATTTTGTTGTCACTTTACTATAGATATTTTGAGAGAAAATCGAATTGAGTCATGTTGTACCCTGTATTTTTCAGGGTGAAACCTCATTAAGTATACTTTAAAAGATGGTTTCCTGTACGTCAGTTGAAAATTTTGTAAATAATCTGGCCAGGTCCACATTACACATCCTCAGAAATGTCTATCATCCGAATGGTCTTAAAGGGATGACCTCAGAAATATCTATCATCCGATTGGTCTTAAAGGGATGACCTCAGAAATGTCTTATCATCCGATTGGTCTTAAAGGGATGACCTCAGAAATATCTATCATCCGATTGGTCTTAAAGGGATGACCTCAGAAATATCTATCATCCGATTGGTCTTAAAGGGATGACCTCAGAAATGTCTTATCATCCGATTGGTCTTAAAGGGATGACCTCAGAAATGTCTTATCATCCGAATGGTCTTAAAGGGATGACCTCAGAAATGTCTTATCATCCGAATGGTCTTAAAGGGATGACCTCAGAAATGTCTTATCATCCGAATGGTCTTAAAGGGATGACCTCAGAAATGTCTTATCATCCGAATGGTCTTAAAGGGATGACCTCAGAAATGTCTATCATCCGAATGGTCTTAATGGGATGACCTCAGAAATGTCTATCATCTGAATGGTCTTAAAGGGATGACCTCAGAAATGTCTATCATCTGAATGGTCTTAAAGGGATGATCTGATTGGGTGGTTTGGTGGCACAGTGGCACCACACTGGCATTTTACCAAAGTGGCTGGTTTCAGTTGGCCCATCAGACATGGAAAGGTATGAGGGTAACCTACCACATGGGTTTTATATCTACTCTGGTATCTGACTTCTACTGGACAGGTTTTATATCTACTCTGGTAGACTTCTACTGGATGGGTTTTATATCTACTCTGGTGGACTTCTACTGGATGGGTTTTATATCTACTCTGGTAGTCTCTACTGGATGGGTTTTATATCTACTCTGGTGGACTTCTACTGGATGGGTTTTATATCTACTCTGGTAGACTTCTACTGGATGGGTTTTATACCTACTCTGGTAGTCTCTACTGGACGGGTTTTATATCTACTCTGGTAGACTTCTACTGGAAGGGTTTTATATCTACTCTGGTAGACTTCTACTGGATGGGTTTTATACCTACTCTGGTAGTCTCTACTGGACGGGTTTTATATCTACTCTGGTAGACTTCTACTGGACGGGTTTTATATCTACTCTGGTAGTCTCTACTGGAAGGCCCTTGTACCTCTCCCATCCAAGCCAACAAGAGTGATTATTATTATACAGGGTTCTGAGGAAACATGTAAACCATTGAACCAGTTGAAGATCTTCCTACAGATGTAATTGTCTGGTCATCTTTACTTATTATAAGAGTGATTAATATAAGTTAATTGATATAATTTGTTTCACTATAGTTAAACAATTAGATAAAGCTTACTTTTTTAGGAAGACCTTGGCTAGAGTTAATCTATAATTTGTCATCTATCTGACATTTCACTCAACTCTTCCCATTGCCTTATCTTGTAGATGTTGTATACATTTTTTTCTCTAATAGCTGACTTCATTAGTCATTGTGTGGGTGGATCCATATTTAAACCAGGATGTAGATTTTACACCTACCGTAAACATGTATTGTGTTTATTACTTTATGCTAGGTAACTTCACACTTAATGAACTTAGCTTCCACATCATTAATTCATTATTAATTTATACAAAACACCATTTACATGCTTCAAACTCCATCTAAGTGGTTGTCCCAGGGTTAGATATATATATATATACAGTCAAACCTGGTTAACTTGAAGTCGTCGGGATCGTGAAAAAACTTCGAGTTATCCGAGTCTTCCAGTTAACCGAGTTTCAAGGTAGACGTGTTGGTATATTATATCTATAAAAATCATTTACATAAACCAGAGACCTATAGGTCTCTGCATCAACACGCATCCTTAACAGAAACACTCCTATTTGATTTCAAATACTAATTATAACAAAATCGTATTTATTATTTATGCTAGACACGACATTTCTAAAAAGTAAAATATATGATACAATACTATCATATCGTTTTGAAATCAAGTAAGCCAGTATATTTGTGATTGGGAGCCGTGTCCGACATGCCATTTTTAAGTGAGTGAAAGACGAGAAGATTAACACAAAATTTTATCACTTTAAAATCTATTTAAATAATTTCTATCGTGGTACAAAAATTGTATTATCGTTAAAAATCATAAAAAACCAATATACGAAGTCTGCGGCAAATAATACATACACAAATGTATCGGCAAAGATCACGTGTTGACAAGTGCAGTAGCAGCAGGAAATGCACAATTTATCATAGTTCGATCAGAAACGAAGTCCTGGAATTAATTCACACGTTACCTGGCCATAGTTGTGATTTCAGGTGTGTCGGACAGTTCCGCCTGAACGCACATGGTGACTTAGACAGCTGTACAGAGGCGCCAGCTTGGGTGTGACTTGGGTATAATTAACGCACTGCTTTAATCATCAAAGGGATTATGGAAGTTCTGTTTGTCAACATCAATACTGTTGGATCTTGATAAAGACGGATTTTACATTAAAAATAGTCAGATATGTTTAAGGTAATTTAATAACAAAACGAAACAAAAACTGGATATTTCCCGTGCACGAAATTGTAAACGTTTTAACCAAGACGTACGATGAGTATTTTGCTGACACATTTTGTTTAAAAATGAAAATGATGTTTTCAACTTCGGGATAACCGGTACATTTTACATAGGTTTTATAATATCGCGACCAATATTTTACTTCGGAATAACCGAGTTTTTCGAATTAACCGAGTTTTTCGAATTATCCGAGTTTTTATTACTAAGAAAAAGAAGGATTTTTGCTGGGACCGGAGTAATACTTCGAGTTGAACGGGGTTTTCGAGTTATCCGAGTTCGAGTTAACGAAGTTTGACTATATATATATATGTATTAATTATTCAGCACCGTTCTCCTGTATCATATCTAATGGTCTCTAAAGACTTACTGCTTCTATTGCTTGGCTAAAGATAACTGCAATTTTGTTAAAAAAAAAAGACTTCCAAGTTATCTGAACTGAACATCAAAGCTGGGTACAGAGTAGACAAAATAAAACGCTGGACAACTCAGAAGTATAGCATAAACAAGTGGAACCTGCATGGCTAGTGGAACCTGCATGGCTACAGTGAATTTATTTCATCTTGTTACACTTCTTGATTTTGTCCAGTATAGTTGAGGTATTACAAATGTTATTGTCAATTAAGACTCAAGGAACAGACATTTATGGATTGTCTATTAGGCAAGTGTATAGAAGGGCATTATGTTAAAGTATTGTTGTAGCTGGTAACCTTTGAAATATTCATCACCAATATAATACCCAGGTAAACTATCTTTCAGTAAAGGAAATAGATGTCCTAGGACTCAGCCATACACTTAATGGTGACATGCCTTGACCTAAGTAATTGTTTTTGTATAATTAAATGTGTATCTGCTTTGTGTCCAGACAGCTTATATTGTATACTCTCTGGCACAATTGATATTTCATCTTATCTATGTACCCTTTCTTCTGTTAAAGATTCTTCCAGTAACCAAAATGAACTGCATATCTAACACTGAAGTTCCTATTTCTTAGTACAGCACTCCCTCACACACAGTGTACTGTCAGCATTCTGTCAGTATACATATATACCTTACTACCTTGTATTAAGGACACTTATTTCATGACAACAGTAACATTATACTGGCTGAATCATCTCATTTCTTGTCCAAGTCTGTTATATCATATTTGGTTAATCACACTGTCAGGTCTCTCATGTCTTTATGACATTGTACTTATATCCAAGACAAGCAGTCAAACCAACAGGCACTATTCTGTTGCTGTCAGACCTGAGGAATGGATTTTTGGCTCCGGGTGTAAATGTTTGCACTTGGGATGCGAGATAATGCTTGTCTTTGTCATCACTGGGTGACTGACCATCTCAGAACTGTTAATACCATGTCTGTTACAGAGGTTTTTTACTTATTGGTTCTGTGCCTGAACAATCTGGTTATCTCTAGGGTCATGCAATGCTGTACTGAAGAGGGGGTAAAGCATGGGTTTCTGGTATATTTTACGCCCAGAAATTTGGGTCAGTATAGAGAATAGAATATTTTCTTTTTGTTACAACATATATTTATATAGGTATGCAAATGATTTAGACTTTTGACTTTGAAGTCCTTGCCAAAACTTTTCTCAAAACTGAAAAGTTCAATGTCTGAAGAAATACAAAATACTGGTTTTCTGTCAAATATTAATTTGTAGAATTCTTAATTTACTATATGTAAGAAACATTCTTCTGTTTGGAGGTAATTTCATCATGAAAGAAAGTAAAGATAAGGTTCAAAGCCTTGCTATGTTCAGAATTCAATAAACTTTGGGTGGTATGGTCTGCTGGTCTAGGTGATGAGTTAATTGGCAACACATTCTTTACAATGGCAATTATAAATCTAAAATGTGGAAGCTAATGGCCAGAATTTGTAGTTGTCAACACCAAGCAATATATTTATAATTAAACATTTTCACCTCTGAACATGTAGTCACACAAACAAATTACAACAAAATCTGTACCACATACATAGCTGGTGGGTATCTTATGAATGCTATAGTAATGTAATTGCATCTCAAAAGAACTCTTCTGCAATGTAAGGTACATTTGTACATATATTTCTGACTGCCTATTTTGTTATCTGATTGTTTCTGTGTCAGAACATCCGTCTTTTTGTCAGAATTTTGGCATCCTAATGGATTAGTGCATTGTTTTCCTGCCATATGATATAGTACTGCCGCAGTTAAGTAAACAGTACTGCTATAGTTAGTACCCAGTTAGTACATAGTACTCCTAAAGTTAGTATCCAGTAAGTACATAGTACTGCTACAGTTAATACCCAGTTAGTACATAGAACTGCTACAGTTAGTACATAGTACTGCTAAAAACCACCTTACTGCCTTCATAAATATTGTTAAATAAATCTCTTAATGTTTATTGTCAAAGATACCAAAGAAATTGTTGATGTAATACCATGAACTGACTTTCGTATACGTGAAGTATCACTATCGAAATGGAGATCATTTAAAAATCGTATGCTTTTCACACACATCTTATTCCCGTATGCAACAAGACAAACAGGGTAGCATGAATTAAATAACTTGCACAATTCAGATGATCGGTGGTAAAATTATGAATTGAAATATTTAACTCGTCATGGTCATAAACGTGATAAAACTAACTTTCTGATAGCAAAACTTAAAAAGCATAGTTATTATTTAATTGCAAATATGTTTATCTATAAAAGATTGATACAAAGTAATTATAAGACATTTTGTAATTGTCCTGTAAATCTTACCTGTGCTTGTCAATCATTCTTATCAACCAATGAAATACGCGCAAAGCCATGCCACGGCATTTGATTGACAGCAACAATGCTCACTGAGGTGTGACGAACTACAGTGTCATCTGCCTTGTATAAGGTGACTTGTCAATCATTCTCACCAACCAATGGAATTCATGTACGGCCAGGTGCCATTTTCTAAAGCATTTGATTGACAGACAGCCAAGATGGATAATATAAACAAATGACGGCTATCCTGTTGATTCACGACATAATGAAAACGTGTTGTATTCTATAAGACGTTACGTAATACGTAATAAAAGGTACAAGTATTATAATTTAATAAAAATCATTGAAATCACATTTTTGATAGAAACAGAAACTATAAAATAGACCAGAGTAAAAAAATACTCAATGACATGATATAATGTGAAGACATAAAACAGCCGGTACATTTAAGGCAGAGAACATCCATATATGGGTGCCCTAAGATACGATATATTGCATGCTTTTGACTATGCAACCAGTACCATTAAACATAATTAGTGTTATTCTCATTTTTGATCAGTTTCATATGTGGAATTAGCCAGAGTTTCTATTGGCCTCCTCTGGCGCACTACGATATGAAAACGTGGAATTCTCCGACACCTCAGGTCCTGACATGTGGCATGTCGCTAAGATTTTGGTCCTAATACAATAAAATCGGGAGTGACATAACACTTACATATATGGATAAATGAGACATTTATTTACCCAAGTATACCCATTTAGTCCCATCTAGGTGTTTTATTCAGTCCTTATAGACCCTTGCTTTACGCTAGTCAACATTTCATACTGGACTCGACGCCATTTTGCTAACTATGTAGGTGGAGGTCGGCCTAATTACCTAATCAATGCGCGATGGAGTGAAAAGAAAAAAATACAACTTTTATTTCTATAGATTTTACGGCTTATAATTAAGAAATAATGGATTTTTGAATTTAATTGAACAGGTTTTGGGAAATAATAAGCTTGGTTTTCTTGATTTAAACTACGTTCGAAGAAAAACACAATAAATGATATCGATGTAGTCTTTTCGGTCCATTGCGTTCCGATTCGGGTTGTTAGTCGTACTGTCACTTACAAAATGGCAGGTCAACAGCGTGAAATTTTGACTAGCGTAAAGCAAGGGTCTATACTGACGGAATAAAACCTCTAGGTGGGACTAAATGGGTGTTCTGGGGGTAAATACATATCTCATTTATCCATATTGGTAAGATAATTTAAGTGTGATTTCACACCGGTTTTACTGTATTTACACCTTACATCTTAGCGACACCAAACGGTGACGGAAAATTCCATGTTTTCATAGAGTAGTGCGTTCTGGCTCTACAGCAGACATGCAAATTATATCCTTACTTGGATGAAAGTTGTTCGAAATGTTCATCAATCCGTGATTCTTACATCTACTACACAAGAAATAACTTCCATCAAATCTACTTTCTTTTACCGGTCAGCGGCACACAGCGGCATCTTCACAGTTCTTTATATCTAAATATACTACACATTATCTATGTGCCCTCTAGACTACGACTATAGTGACAAAATAAAATAAAATATCACATATTTTCAAGCTAAGTAAAACTGATGTTTAATTCTACGGCATTTATAAGAGCTGGAAACAATTAAAACCAATGGTAAATGTAAAGTTTCAATTACGTTATACCGTACGTCCCTGGTCACATTGATCATAGCGTTGATAGGTATCAGTTATATACATGTAGTTACTCCATATCGATCCATATTACAGGTAAATTTTATCGCATGAGTAAGCACCGATGAGTCCTGCTGATCCACTGTGATTCTCTGTGATTCTCAGTGTCTCGATTGCGGAGGTTCACCGCGGCACGCTTGGTCACTGCGATCTTTGATGATTTAACCACGGTGATTGATTGGCATAATTGGTCTATCACTAGGAAACACGGTGATTATTTCTCCATGTACACTCGTCACCATAAATCGCGGTGTGGGGGGTAGAAGTATTAAAAGCTACGGTCCTTACTGTAGTACTGCTACAGTTAGTACACAGTTAGTACATAGTACTGCTACAGTTAGTACACAGTTAGTACACAGTTAGTACACAGTTAGTGCACAGTTAGTACACAGTACATAGAACTGCTACAGTTAGTACACAGTTAATACATAATTAGTACACAGTTAGTACACAGTTAGTACATAGTACTGCTACAGTTAGTACACAGTTAGTACATAGTTAGTACACAGTTAGTACACAGTTAGTACATAGAACTGCTACAGTTAGTACATAGTTAGTGCATAGTACTGCTACAGTTAGTACACAGTTAGTACACAGTTAGTACACAGTTAGTACATAGTACTGCTACAGTTAATACATAGTTAGTGCATAGTACTGCTACAGTTAGTACACAGTTAGTACACAGTTAGTATATAGTTAGTACATAGTACTGCTACAGTTAGTACACAGTTAGTACACAGTTAGTACACAGTTAGTACATAGTACTGCTACAGTTAGTACACAGTTAGTACATAGTACTGCTACAGTTGCTACAGTTAGTACACAGTTAGTACACAGTTAGTACACAGTTAGTACATAGAACTGCTACAGTTAGTACATAGTTAGTGCATAGTACTGCTACAGTTAGTACACAGTTAGTACACAGTTAGTACTTAGTACTGCTACAGTTAGTACACAGTTAGTACACAGTTAGTACACAACAGAATGGCATAGTAACCTATATACACAGTGTATGACAACAAGATTTCAAAAGGTTTGATCATGATATATGGATCAATTTAAAATGAAAACATGTATCTAAGTAGCATGTATATATATATACAGAAGTACTTAATTCACATTAGTGTTAATTTGCAGGTGCTTTAAATATCAAGATTGCCTTGAAAACAAGATGAAATCTAATATATTCTATTCTTATGATAATTTACAATTCTAGATCAAAACTTAAGATTGGCAAACTCCTTTGAATCAATTAGTAATATTGTGACAATGGTAGAAAATGTTTACAAAGTTTAGAATATGATTATATCACCAATAAGCATCACTTTCATGATAACAAATTTTCTCTTTGATCATATTGCAATAATCAACATCTGTAATGTCTTATCTCATTCATACTTGTTTGTTCAAGATTTTAGAAAAGCTTAACAACAAATATCTAATCTGATAATTATGAAAACAGTATTGTTCCTCCAATGAAGCCTTTTACAGATAGATGACTCTATAGGATTAACTGATCATCCTTTTTATGGAGGCGTTTACGCCTGCCATATTACAATCACCTACGAGTTGTGACGTCACAATCTCTCACTTTCATTTTCGTTATATTTCCTTTCACAGTTCATTTTGTAGTTTCTTTCGGTTCATATATGATGTAGTTGAACTATATATACATTTATGAAAACTATCACGACTACAAATAAAGTGCTATTACATGAAAAAAGGTATATTCAGTATAAATTTCTCTTCGGCGGAAGCCCGGAATTTGAGACCTCTGGTGGTAATTTCTGTAACTAGGGGTAATGGTTCGCTTATTAGTCCAAGTAGAGGCACGTCATTGTAGTCCGTCATTCAAAGTAGATGTGTACAGAAATGTATTAACTATGCTGATAATGTTGTGAACATTTCAGGAACTATTTTGAATAAACAATAAGAATAATGTCTTGTAAATATCTACACCTGCATCGATTTTTGCAAATCTATATCGAAAATACTGATTGAAGGGAGATAACTGCGATATTCTGACGTTACCTTACAGAGGACACTTGTTTAACTACTAGGAATAAAGACGGCATAACAACCCAAGCGCAAACAAATTTCCGATTTTCATAATACCCTCCAGGTTTTGGCTAACAACATTTCTTTTGTTTACAACTTGGTAGTTTGTTCACGAGATTTTATGAGATTTGGTCCGATATTTAGCGATCACGTGTTTCGTCTGTTTACGTGAGCGAGCACTCTGTCAAAATGGAGGCACGTGGACACGGGCTTCACACGAAGCATCAAAGTGTGATGATTGTCGCTAGAAATTAATATCTATCATTATGAATTAAAGGCAAGTTGCTTACAAAGTTTAAATCTGTTTGTTGACCCACTGAAATAAGCGTTTGTTTATTTAGGACGAAACTGTTTACGATAAGTTGTTCAAGCCTGGCCAGACCACAAAATCACAATATCTACTGCGATTATAGTCCGAATTTTCTGACGATCTTGCTATATACTATATAGCTTTAAGGCGATATCAACACCAGAACCTTTCGGATTACTGCGATAACTGATCGAAGTCCCTGTGTTTCAAATCTATGAATCGGCAGACCTACGTGATGGCGTGATGGAATTCGATCGTTTATTTTTCAAAACTAAGAAAACTGGCACATATCTGTCGTGGTGGTCATTTGTGCTGTACCTTCCCCGACAGACAATATACATAATCTGGATTTTTGTGATAAGGTTTACTGCAGTAGCTACTCGCACTCGTAATATATATGAAAATGCTAAATTATTATTGAACCAGCTTGTCTTATTTATATATTATTCAGCTCACGATTCAATGCAACCTTTTCAAATGTTTTCATGTAATATATATATATACATTTGTATGCACCAAGCTGTGAAATGTTTGTATTACACAGAATATTTAAACAATACAAAGTAATTGTAGATTAACAAAATGTATACCAATTGCATTTTAACGTACTAGTACAACTTTTTGTTGTTTTCATGTAATATAACTTTTTGTTGTTTTCATGTAAAATGATAAATACATGTATATCTATTGGCAATCGATATACAATCCATATAATATAAGACTTTCTCAAATATCAATATCCTCATAACTTTCAAAATAAATCTATATTTGCTTTTGAAATTTCATTAAAAATGTTTGATTTTCATGTCACGAACAAATCCCTTAAAATGATCATCAATCTCCTTATTGGTCTCCAGAAAGTGTGAAAATAAATGAAACTTTTTTGTCAATAATTCTATTCATTATGAATTCATGTATAACCATTTAGGTTTTTTCCAATGTTGACCTTTAAAACTATATATATATACAAGCAACAATCTGTGGGATGTCAAATATGGAAGGCTATAGCTGTTTCAGGATAAATTGCCAAAAATGCTTATAAGTACTGTTTCTTATCACTGATCACATATATTGGGTTTTTGACTATTATGTGTTATTGCTACTTAAGTGTGAATTTTTTCGGCTTCAGTGATAATGTATTTCTTTGTACTTATGTGCAACAGACATCGCGAGAGTTTAATTCTCCTACATATAATATTGACTCCTACAAAAAGAAGTTGAGTGATCATGATTGGTTGACTACGAGAGGCATTTTATCAAATCTCATATTTACCATATTGATTGCTCATGATCATATTTCATCCGGCCTAGTAAACTCTAAAAAAAACATCTTAATTTATGAAAGTAGCTAACTCCTTTAATGTATGTGTAAAAATTAAGTATATATATATATCGTACAAAACATCAAACTTCTAATATGGTAAAAATGAAACATACATTTAGGCTGACTGCCTGATAATATAATACAATTTGTACAGAGTTTACAATCCTTTGACATTCAGCTCATAATATACACCATTATAATTTGATCTGTCGTCATGCGTCGGTCTTCTTCTTAAGACCAAGATATCGCAGAATGGTGTACAAAAGGTTCTTAAGCTGTTTTATCAAAATTGTTAATTTCATGGCCCCCTATGTGTCGCATTCTCCCTGGGGAGAGGATACATTTTACTATAGTTTATATAGAAAACTCATCACACATATTTTAGCATAATTTGTTTCATTTTCATTGGAAATTGGTTAGCACGTGGTTAGGGCAAACTTTTCTCAATGATATATTGTCAGAGAATGTCAAGGCCAACGACTTGTTATGGGTTCGAATGTCAAAAATAAAAATCTTATATTGATTATTTTTTTCCATTTCATATGAAAGAACATAGTCCACTGAAACAGAATGTACATATTTTATTGTCATCAGATAAAAATATGGCAGAAAGATATGGCACTTGGAAAAGAATCATAAAGCTATTTTCTCCAGCCAAAATTAAAAAATAATCCAAAATTGCAGAATAAAGGTTTCTGCTCTTTTATCTATAATATACACATGAAGGCTTGATGTTTGGCGCATCGATAACGTATGGCTGGCTACAAATGTTATACTTATATTTGACCTTGACCTTCATTCAAGGTCATGGGGGTCAAATGATCAAGAAAATTCAAAGTTCTTTCAAATTATTAATTTGGGTCACATTTTAAAGAATCAGCCCTTTTAAAGGTGTGTGCAATGCATCAAGGTCAAATAATCAAAATGACGCAGATATGGCACTTTTAAAAAGAAATTCCTACCAAAATTAAGAAAATGACCCAAAACTGCACATACACACGAAGGCTGGATACATGTAAGATGTGTGACTGGCTACAAATATTGAGTTTATCTCTCTGACCTTGACCTTCATTCACATTTTAAAGAACCGGCTCTTATGAAGGTGTGTGCGAAGTTTCAAAGGCAAATTATTAAAAATGATGCAGACATGCCCTTTAAAGAATGTTTTCTTGCCAAAATCAAAAATTATCCATAAATTGCAATTCAATTGTTGGCTCAAAAGGGGTCAATTTGGCTCAATTGACGGAAATAACTTCTCTGAAACTAAGCAATCGATATAGCTCATACTTGACTGGTAGCATCCTTTTGGGTAGGGATTCAAAATTGTAAAAATGGTGGGGTTGACCCCCGGGGGGCAGGGTCAAAAGGGGTCAATTGGTTTCTCTGAAACTAAGTTATGGATATAACTCACATTGGTGTGGTAGCAATCCCTATGGGGTTGTACCCAAAGTCAATTTCATTTCATGGATTGATTGCACAATTTGGTATAAAACCTACATTCGTATGGTAGCATGGTTATGGGGTGGGTATTCAAAATTGTACGAATGTTGGGGTTAACCTCCCGGGGGCTGAAGGATGGGACCAAAATAGGTCAATTTCGCTAAATTGACATTTTTAGAATAACAATAAACCAATGTACATATACCCATATAAAATGCTTATGATATATTGACAAATAAACTTAAGCATCATTTTTGTTTCATATCTCATAAAACCAGGTGAGCGATACAGGCCCTCTGGGCCTCTTGTTTTATCTGTGAAACCATTCAGATCCCAACTCCATAATCTTGCTGGTCAACAAGAGATGAACACAATCCTGATGTAAAAATAGGCCCAGGGTTCTTTCCCCACCCCAAGGGCCTTATACAAGCAAATTGAATTGATATCAAATATGAAAGTTTTCTTCAATATTTTGCATGTAAAACGCTGTATATTTATATACAGTACCTATAGCTACTAGGCTATTATCTACATCTTGGTGCTAAATTAAAAAGCAACAAATCACAAATCACAGTTTATTGTTAATATTGCCATTGGATCTATTAAAATAGATGGAATTGATATCTAAATTTGAAATAATTGTCCTTAAAAATGAGGTCTTTGTTGAAAAAAAAGTGTAATAACTTTTAAAAGCTGTCAATCTAATTTTGATATTATTCTAAGATCAAAATAGAAAGGAATAAACAATTTTGTTTACAAGATATTGAAAGACATTGCACACTTTCAACAAAAAAAGTAGCAGACACTCCCTGTATTTTCAATACATATCGTGTATTGTTATAACTTATCGAAATGCATATCATATTGTTTCGACATTTCTAATACCCAGGCCTATAAAATATAAGTTTGTTTTAAACACATAAATGCAAATTTTGAACTACTTAAGTATAAAAGATGGTTTAAAGTATGAATGTTAATGACATGTACCTAAGTAGAAGTTGATTTGAAAAAAAAAATTAAAATGTTTGACTTTTTAAGTAAAGGTTTGATTGAAATAAGAAATGTTTAACTACTTTTAGAAGTAGGTTTGCAACTTTTAAGATGGTTAAAACCATTATGTACATCGAAACAGTCTAAACCATTACATTCATCAGGACTGTGAAAACCATTATGTCCAGTTGGTTTGACACACTTAAGTGGAAATGTTTAGTCATGTTGATATCAGTTTAATTTGTATTCTTGCTTTATTTCAAATATCTCCTTTTACATCTGACTAACGCCTCCTACAGTACTTTCAGTACTTTGATTATGTTGTCAGTATCAGTTTCTAAATGTTAAGATTTAGTGTTGAAAGGCATAAGTGAACTAAGGTGTACAAGGGCTCTAATATTTAGTTTGTGGGGGGTTGATTATAATTTCCTGGAGTCAAATATGTTTCATAACAATGATGTCCATTTTATCTTTGAATATTGCAATATTTTTTGTTAAGATAAAATGAAAGTGATAAACAATGTGAGGTGATGACCAGCTTGGATTAGAACCGATCTTTCACTGTGGTGTGTTTTGTGGTAAACTACAAAATGAACTGCAGTAACGTCAGGGGATATTTAATATTTCTGACATTCAACATTTTGCTTTTTTCACACCAGGTTTTGGGATGAAGTTGTAATTGAAGCAGTCACTTCACATTACTTTATTACTCACTGTTGTTTAACCATAGCCATGTGGTCTGATTCTCTGTCAGGAAGTATAATGGACGTGTGGTGGACACACCTGATAATGATTAAACCTTTCCAAACATTGTTCATGATTTGTCACTAGTACTTGTCAATATTTTAGGATTGTTACTTGAACATTCTGTATGATGGTCCACCTTTGTCCTGTGACACCTGATCTCCATTACATTTCACTCATTGCAAACACTTACCCCTCTTTAAATAAATCTGACTGGTACATTCTACAGTTGGGATATGGCTTATTATGTGAAGGTAATTTCTGAAAATATCAAGTTCCATTAGACAATTTCAAATATTTCTCTTTTATGATTAGATAATGAATCATTATCTCTCAGTAACAGAATTATTTATAGTGTAGTTTTAACATGCATGATTTAATCAGTTTGTAGCTTTCTTGTTATGATGGTATGTTGGTACTGTAGTCTTTTATAATTGTCAATTGAGCGTGCATGATTGATGTTCTGAAATACTCTTTGATGTAAAGTCTTAAGAGATCATTATCTTTAAAAGAATCAATGGATCAGAGTTTATGGAAAAGAAAGGATGGGTCGAAGGGTTCTTTTCCCTTCGAATCCCCCAACTCTAAAAATCATCCTCGGATTTCCCTTAAAACCAATTTACCCTCTATCGAAATCTTCTATAAATCACCATAAGCAATCCTGTTGTTATTTCTTTAACTATTTTTTTACCACAGACATCTGCTTCTAATTTTATAGATATATATTAAAAGAATGTTAGCCGCGACTGCTCCGTAACACTCGAAGATCAGACGATGCATCGACTGTGGAATGAAAGTAAGCTATTGATTGGTCAAAAGTTATATTTAGTAATGGTTGTTTACAGAGCTATTGACCAATCAGATTACCCCTTGCATACTGCTCTAAAAAATGCAGACTATTTCCATTCCTCAGTCAATGCATCGTCAGCTATCACAACCACTTTCGATCCGTTTTCTCATTTTTTAATCGTTGTCACACGACGAAAGAATAACATACATTGATATTAAAGGATTCTAAACCAAGGTGCATTACTGAAATTTGTTTGCATCCGACAGATATTTTGGTATGATGTTCCATCCCCCCTCCTTCTACCCAGGTAATTAAATTTTAATTGTGCAGGAAGCTTCCATGGTCAAAGGTCAACCAAAATAGTGAAGTATATGGTCCCCATCACCCAGCTAGGGTCCTGAAGTCAGCAGGGCCAAAGAAGTCAAATTGACTTTAAATTTTTAAATTTTCAATTCCAAGATATGGTAGAATCAAATACTGTTCACAGATAGAAAGGCCTTAAAATCCTTTACCAAAATTGTGAATTTCATGACCCTTGGGTCTCATGTTTGCCCCTGGGGATGGGGTAAACTTTACTATAATTCATATAGGAAAAACACATTTTGGAGCTTTATTTTTGTTCCAAATGTCATTAGAAACAATACAAACTTGGTTAGAATTATCAGTATGGGATGTCTGTTTAATAGTACTTTCATAATGGCACGGACTGACCCCCCAGAGACTTGAGGGTCAGGGACAAAAAGGGTCAAATGGACAAAAAAAAATAATTTAAAAATCTTCTTCTCAAGAACCAAATAAGATTGAATGGAAGTGCTCTACCAAAATTGTAAATTTCATAACCCTTAGATCTCGCATTTGCCCCTTAGGGGAGGGGGTACATTTTACAATTATTTATTTAGGGAAATAACATTTTTTGACTATCATTTGTTTGATTTCTATTGGATTTAATTTTAATTTGGAAAAAATTATCAGCATCCAGGGATGACAGGTTGATGGTATATGCACTTGTTGGCCCTTACTGACCCCCAGGGGCTGATAGGCCGGGCTGAAAGGGTCAGATTAACTGAAATTTGAAAAAAAAAAAAAAATCTGCTGAAGACCCAAAGCAGATTGAATCAAATACTCTCCATAGGTGGAAGTATCTTTGATTTTTTACTATTTAAATTGTGATATTTCATGGCCCTAAGGTCTCATGTTTGCCCCCTGGGTGGAGGTAAACTCATCATTTCTTTTGGAATTAATTCTAACCATTATTTCTAACTTGGTTAAAATTAGCAGTTTTGGATGGCATTTTGTTGGTATGACCCCAGGAGCTGATGTAAGGGGTCAAAAAGGGTAAAGAAATATTTTAAAATCCAGGTGACCATTAAGGCTCATGGGGCCCATGGGAGGTGACCATTCAGGCCCATGGACTTCTTGTATATATAGTTTTAAAGCCAACAAGGGTAGAAAAACGAGGTGTGTCAGAAATGAAATAGATAATAGGTTCATCTCTTATATGTACTTTTCATTTCCTATACAATTAGATTTTTATCGTGTATCTTTTTAATCTAGTGATCAAATTACAGAAAAAATGACAAGAAATCTAAAAAACTTACAATCTTGTTATGTTTACTTTTTCATGAATATTAAAATGACTGCTGATTATATAGTTCAAAACAGAAAGTTAAAAAAGATTTACTGATCGACTTAAAACTCTTTTATAAATGGAGATAATATATATCATGGTAGCATATGACCTTAATTTATAACTACATCAAGGTTTTATCAGGTAAACATAACACTGATTTTCAATAGTCAGACAATTAAAGAATGGTTGATATTCTATCATTGATTCAAATTGGGATTTAGCAGTGGGTTTATAATGGACAGCTTCCTCAGTGCTTCAATGTACACTGAACAGTATTGTATTTCAACCTAGCAGTGATAAAAACCATTATATTTCCATAAACCATAATATTTACTGATGTATAATCAGATATGTAAATTGTTAAGAGGAAGTCCATGTAAATAGTTCAGAACATGGTCCAGTTTCAGACTATAGCCACTAGTTTATATATATACATGCACTGGTCAGTTGGAAACCTGAGATGGTCAATAAAACCCCAGCATCACTGTAAGTACACCAGACCACCAAACTATAGTAACATATCCACCCTTAGTATAATGGTTCCATAGCAGCCTGTATTGGTAACAGTGCTCTGTCAGATCCATACTACTGTTTCAGCTTCTATACAGATCAAGCATTATAATCTCAAACATTATCTTCTCAGATCTTTGTTTATCAGAATAAACAACATATGATACTGAGTTTTTGGAAATTTTTGGCAGCATTTTTCATTTGAAGCAGATTTACTAATTGCCCAATACAAATGTAATATGCATCTTTACATTACAGAAGAAGTGCATTTGTTGGATGTACATACATTATACTATCTGTCTATAGTGACCACCGCTAGTCTGAGTACAATCAAACCTGCCTACGATGACCACCTCTTATCTGAGTACAATCAAACCTGTCTACGATGACCACCGCTAGTCTGAGTACAATCAAACCTGTCTACGATGACAACCTATTGTCTGAGTACAATCAAACCTGTCTACAATGACCACCTCGTCTGAGTACAATCAAACCTGTCTACGATGACCACCTCTTGTCTGAGTACAAACAAACCTGTCTACGATGACCACCACTAGTCTGAGTACAATAACACCTGTCTACGATGACCACCGCTAGTCTGAGTACAATCAAACCTGTCTACGATGACCACCGCTAGTCTGAGTACAATCAAACCTGTCTACCATGACCACCTATTGTCCGAGTACAATCAAACCTGTCTACCATGACCACCTCTTGTCTGAGTACATTCAAACCTGTTTAAAGTGACTGCTTCTTCTCTAAGTACATTAAAACCTGCCTACAATGACCACCTCTAGTCATTTTACCACTATAGTCTAAAATGAACACCTCAAGTTGAAGTTTTATTCTCTGCAACTTCAATATATAATAATTCTTCCAACTTCAATATATAATAATTCTTCCATCTAATAATTCTTTTGCCATCTTACATTAATTAGTTATATATAATTAGGCTTTGTGATAAAAGTGTGAACAGATTACATGGCCGCTGTGAAATGGCACATCAAACACTCTCTTTCTGTCACCATCTGGACATGGTGTGGTATATTCCAGGTTATTCCTACGATAGAGATATATATAGACTAACTATGGTATCTGTACATGAGATCGTGGAGACATGTAAATAATGTGAGTAAATGTATACTTACGAAATCTTACAGAAATGTCATAAAATATCAGGCGATCTCGGTCATCCGTCCAGTCTAATGACATTCGACTGATATATTTAGGTTGTCGATCAGCTTAAAACCACAGTACTTCCTTATAAAGGGCCAAGTTGTTTTTGACTGTACTATACCACAGAAGGGGATTATTTTTGCAGACAGATCCATTGTAATGTTGAACAATTACAATCCAGGCGGTTCCATTTCAGGAAGAATTTATTATAATAAAGACTTAACTGATTAAATTTTGTTGTGAGTTGACAACTTTATAGGGGGGTGCTGTATTTGTCATTCATGTTTACCTGTATTTCTTCTTATCTATATTGTTCTCATTTCTCCTGACTGTACAACGCATAGGTAGTATCAGGTATTGGAAAAAAAATGATTATACCTTTAATAACCTTTAAAAAAAATATCATTTATCAAAAGAAATTCATTTGCAATTGCACAAATTTGATACAATATTCAGCTACAAACTTTTACTGAAATTTTAAACGGGTTAAATTGTCGTGACTGTGGATACTTCATCCACAGTCACGACAATTTAACCCGTTTAAAATTTCACCTGGAGAAGAATCGTATTTCGAGAGTTTTATTATATCTAAGGAATGTAGTTAATTCATCAAACTGTTCAGATATATTGGCAAGAATGTATTATGGGCTTACATACTGTCAGTCAGTGACAATCTATATCTGCCTGGTTTACAGGCATTGGGACATCGTTGGGACGTCCGTGATGATTTGACACCAAAGATAATGTATGGAGATGTCAAATGTTAGTGACAGAGACTGAAGGGAGTAATTTCAGGGGAATCTAGTCCACCATGATAGTTTTGTTTGCTGACATATGTAGTCTTTGATTTTATTAAATTTTTTGTATTTTCTTATGTATATGGATGTTGTTTATTATATAAATCATTTTATCGAAAATGGTGAAAGAATGCGTATTAAAAATAAGCGGAACTCGGAGCTACTCAGCAGCTGTTTTTTTTTTACGTGAGTTTATTACTATTAACCATGGAAACATTTTGTTAAGTATTTTAGTGTATGTAGGATTTACTGATTTATTGTCTGAAGGTTTCTGTATGGACACAGATCCTCACACCCAGCTTAAGACACTCGTGATAATAATGATGTTTTTAAATTTGACATGTACCAAATAAAAAATTTTCCTGACCATCCCATTGCAGGTGCAGAGAAGAGAGTATCTCTGCTTGATTTTGAGTCCCTCTCCCTTAACTACCCCCTCACTACCCCCTCACTACTCCCTCACTACCTCCTCACTACCCCTTCACTATCCCCTCACTACCCCCTCACTACTCCCTCACTACCCCCTCACTATCCCCTCACTACCCCTTTACTACCCCCTCACTATCCCCTCACTACTCCTTCACTACCTCCTCACTACCCCTTCACTACCCCCTCACTACCCCTTCACTACCCCCTCACTATCCCGGGCCCTCACTACCCCCTCACTACCTCCTCACTACCCCTTCACTACCCCCTCACTACCCCCTCACTACCCCTTCACTACCCCCTCACTACCCCCTCACTACCTCCTTACTACCTCCTCACTACCCCCTCACTACCCCTTCACTACCCCCTCACTACCCGCTCACTACCTCCTTACTACCTCCTCACTACCCCCTCACTACCCCTTCACTACCCCCTCACTACCCCCTTCACTACCCCCTCACTACCCCTTCACTACCCCCTCACTACCCCCTCACTACACCTTCACTACCCCCTCACTACCCCTTCACTACCCCCTCACTACCCGCTCACTACCTCCTGACTACCTCCTCACTACCCCCTCACTACCCCTTCACTATTCCCTCACTACCCCCTCACTACCCCTTCACTACCTCCTCACTACCTCCTCACTACCCCCTCACTATCCCCTCACTATCCCTTCACTATCCCCTCACTATCCCTTCACTACCTCCTCACTACCCCCTCACTACCTCCTCACTACCCTCACTACCCCTTCACTACCCCCTCACTACCTCCTTACTACCTCCTCACTACCCCCTCACTACCCTTCACTACCCCCTCACTATCCCTTCACTATTCCCTCACTACCCCCTCACTATCCCCTCACTATCCCCTCACTACCCCCCTCACTACCTCCTCACTACCTCCTCACTACCCCCTCACTATCCCCTCATTATCCCTTCACTATCCCCTCACTATCCCTTCACTACCTCCTCACTACCCCTTCACTACCTCCTCACTACCCCCTCACTACCCCCTCACTACCCTCTCACTATCCCCTCTACAGGTTAAGACTGTATCCTGGCCCCATGTTGATGGTAGTAGGTGTCTAAAAAACGACCCCCTGCAAAATCTGATCTCTGCATGTTTTTCCTTTCTCTTTCTGTGTCCCTAGACACTCATAATTATGATCTCTGTAAACATAGTATCCTCTTGTTGGTGTCCCTATGGATGTTTGTTGGTGTCCCTATGGATGTTTGTTGGTGTCCCTATCTACGCCTGTCCCTATAATTATGATCCTGGCTTTTGACCTCCCCCAAAGCATATAGCATCCTAATGAGACCATATCTGCTGGTGTCCCTAGAAATCTGTCCTTTTATGACTCTCAGATTGCTGGGATGACCTTCAATCCAAATTTACCATAGCCAAGTATATATACAAAAGTATATGTCTACAATATAAGTTACTATACACTGTACATGTATATAACCACTTATACTTACCTGTCAGACAGGTAGAATGTTGATCTTCTGTACCTGTTTTATTATTTTTGCACCTGCTTGTATAATGATCTCCATATTCATTAACTGTAGTTAAAACTCAGTAAAGGTTTTACGCCTCGGTGAACACTATCATTGCTGGTATACAAACATTCAGTCGACCTGAACAGGATCAGTGCTGCATCTATTGTACTAACACCATGATCGTAGTGCACCACTACAGTAACACACCTGATCACCAATGATGATGGTAACGAGGGTGTTCCTACGACTTTTATACAGTACGTGATGACACGTTATGACCCCACGATGACCCAATGACAGTGGTATATCCCCTTTCCTTTGATGACCTGTAAGCTATAGATTATACACGTCATTGTACATGTAATATCTGGTCAGTAATTATCAATCATGTATAAGGTAATGGTAATAATACATACGAATCTACTGATGATTCCACTGTTAGTCGACACTTAATATACAGACAGTACTTACTTTAAAGGTAGGCTCCCGGAGGATTATCCTGATGCAGTAAAATCCAGGATTTAGTTGCTGGTATGAATTGTTGAAAAATTCACCGGAATGAAATATTGATGTTAAATCCATTTAA
>NW_022982808.1:0-22957 GCF_902652985.1 Pecten maximus
TTCTTATATTAGTAACCGATAGCTTGGTCGCCATACAAAGGTGTTATTTTCGTACAAATAGTCGCGAAGGATTTGGATTCGCTATTGACCTTTCTTTCGTATTGACGACAAAATAAATACCCCGCGAAATATAAGTGATTTACAGCAACTATCATATACCTCGAGTAAATGTCGTGTGTATCTAGGTACAGTAGGACTTGTATATGTAAAATTAGATTGAAACCAGGACCTGTATATGTAAAATTAAATTGGAACCTTCATTTTGAATAAAGAGCATTGGCGCATCATGGCGATCATTAAAGTATTAAACATTTAACCATGTTACATATCAACCCGCATCCCTCGGAATAAAGTTTTGTAATTTTCTTCGTCAGTTGTCGAACTCAATGCATGCTACAGATCGCGGAGTTTGAAACATACACATGGGACATGTAAAAACGAAGACGAAGAAAGTAGGAATGTACAAAATGTACTACCAGGATTTGTCTATTTCATAATAGCAAAATTGATTTCGCTAATGCATCACAAAGATAGGTTAAGTGACATATTTATTTACGTGGCTGTCCTTAGCTACATAACTGGGAAACATCTTATGCGAGGTTTTATACAGGTCTCTAGAACCCAAAATACATCATTGTCATCAGTGGCCTGTATCTGTTGGGATAAGGAAATTCAATATCATCAGATGTTTATTCCATACAGTTTGTTAAATTTTATTCAATTAGGATATAAATGCCTATTCTGTCTTTTTGCTTTAAATATTGTTTTACCTATTTTGAAAGGTTAGAGTATTCTTTTCATAAAACTTAATACTAATCTAATGGAGCTGCCTCTTTGTTAAGCATTGAGATTGTAATATGTAATGTGTTATATTATGTCCATGTTTGTACCATTGTGTATGTTACTGTTTTGGGAGAGGACTTATATAGGCTTTGCCTGCTGTCCAATCCTATTGTCCTAATGTGTCAATAAAATGTTTTGAAATTGAAATTGTCATCAGTGTAAAAATATTCATATGCATCGAGTAGATCACGTCGTACCCAATTATTCCTGAAAACACAAAGAGAAAATAATCTGTTACCAAAAATTCGTTATAGGGTTTAAAAAATATGTAACGTTAAGCGAAGTTTGGGAGTTTGATTAACTGTGTAAGCAAAAATTCGTATCAAACCTGTTTGTACGAAGAAAGTTTTACTGTATGTTAATGCGATTCAAATTGATGGGCATCATTGTACAAGTATTCCCTCTTTCTCACACCTTTGCATGTGTAAGATGCATTTCTCCCCTGTGGAACACCCATGTGGGATTAATAGAATCGTCCACCCCTTTTGGGGTGAGATAGGGGGATCTCAACCCGATGGGGACATTGTTAAGTTCTCAAACACGAGGCTTGCGAGAAAATCTCGCCCCGGTAAAACTGCGGATATCCCTGTCCAGGGTAAGATAAATCTCTATCCCACATAGGTGCACCGAGTGACCTCAGGTCCGGAACTACTTTTTAACTGTGTGACGTCACAGGGGAAACCCTTCTGTTTGTTTATATGTATAATAACTTTCACAAATGCCATGTTTCATTTTTTCTATGTGTCATTAGAAGAAATTATTAATTGCGATCATTGACCTATAAATTCAGCCATATTGTTACCGCTTGTTTTACAGCGGAAGACTAGATATATTTGTTGTGCAAGGAAGCATAGGCGAAGGAATATAACGCGATGTCAACCATCAGTCGGCAGTTTCCGGAAAGCCGATCATCTCTTACAAACATTAGTTTATATTTGTTGTTATCTTGACACTTTGACAGTCAGCTTTGTATACTTTCTTCTTATCTTTCCAAATATGTAATTGGTTTTATTATCGGTCACAAAGAATACAAAGTTTCTATATGGTTCAACCATGTTGGTTCGATTTCCCCATGCATTTTACGGTAAAGGTGTGAGTAAAATAATCCATCATATGTTAGGTATGTGGAGCCTCGGTTCTGACCCCAAATTCTACACCCTCGTGCAGATTATCTCCTATCCTAACCGAGGTTCTGACCCCAAATTCTACACCCTCGTGCAGATTATCTCCTATCCTAACCGAGGTTCTGATCCCTAATTGTACACCCTCGTGCAGATTATCTCCTATCCTAACCGAGGTTCTGACCCCAAATTCTACACCCTCGTGCAGATTATCTCCTATCCTAACCGAGGTTCTGACCCCAAATTCTACACCCTCGTGCAGATTATCTCCTATCCTAACCTCGGTTCTGATCCCAAATTCTACACCCTCGGGTAGAATTTCCCTATCCAACATACCTTCTGTAAGACCTTCACATTACACTTGTTGTGTTTCTAACACATAACTCTCCAGCTGTCGATCGGTAGCTGTTTTGTAGTGATTTTGGCGTCTTGATATCGTGAATTACAGTAACCTAATATCCGGATCGCCTGTACAGTACACATGGGGTCGATGTTTCACCTGATTTGTGGTGATTGATCCGACCATACTTAACCATAGATGTTAGCCAGTTGATAAGATTGATTACCTTCCTCTGTTCGAAAGTTCGTCTGGCGACTAGTGACCTCACTGGCCTTTTGTAGTCCTCGAACATTACACGACACCAAGTCAATAGGTGCATTCCACCCGTCAAACAACTGGAAAATACTTTCTATCGCTTATAGCAGGTACACAAACCGCAAGTAGTACCTAATTATTGATACTATTTTGATGCTGTATCTACCGCATATACAAGCAAATACTGGCACCTGATGAATCTTTATTTTTACATGTAGCGGATTCCAATAAGACTATGCTATCAGCAAATGTTAAACAACTGTAAATTAGTCACGCCATTGTTTCATTAATGAAGTACGAACTCCCCGAGTCACAAATTTTTCTAATGCAATAAATTTTAGGCGGGAAACAACGCAAAAGAAACCGATTTTAACTCAATATCGCTAATAATATAAACATACGAAATAATTTTTTTGAAAAATTTGAAAAGGACAGGAAGGGAAGGATAGTCTTCTGCTTAATCGACCACACCTGCCATCTAACTCCAGGACATACTCAGCAAGTCCTATGTCCTCAACATGAAAATCGAGTGACAAGGGAAACAAAAAGGCAAACTGAACAAGCATCGAACATGTCCAATGCTATATCGCATAAGAACATCAAATGTTCCCCAACAAGCTCACGATGACGAAACCTACCATAGTCTATAGAAATGGTGGATGCTACTTCTGCGTTTTGGGAGAGGAACGTCTGGTCCCCCCTGGACCTAGTTGTCGCTGACCTACAATAAGCCTTGTTCCCGAACTACCTGGTAGTCGCTGTTTAGTCCCCCAACTACCTTGTAGTCGCTGTTTAGTCTCCCAACTACCTTGTAGTCGCTGATTAGTCCCCCAACTACCCTGTAGTCGCTGATTAGTCCCCCAACTACCTTGTAGTCGCTAATTAGTCCCCCAACTACCTTGTAGTCGCTGATTGTCCCCCAACTACCTTGTAGTCGCTGATTAGTCCCCTAACTACCCTGTAGTCGCTGATTAGTCCCCTAACTACCTTGTAGTCGCTGATTAGTCCCACAACTACCCTGTAGTCGCTGTTTAGTCCCCTAACTACCTTGTAGTCGCTGATTAGTCCCCCAACTACCTTGTAGTCGCTGATTGTCCCCAACTACCTTATAGTCGCTGATTAGTCCCCTAACTACATTGTAGTCGCTGTTTAGTCCCACAACTACCTTGTAGTCACTGATTAGTCCCCCAACTACCCTGTAGTCGCTGATTAGTCCCCTAACTACCTTGTAGTCGCTGATTAGTCCCCTAACTACCTTGTAGTCACTGATTAGTCAACCAAATACCTTGTAGTCGTTGATTAGTCTCCCAACTACCTTGTAGTCGCTGATTAGTCTCCCAACTACCCCGTAGTCACTTATTAGTCCCCTAACTACCTTGTAGTCGCTGATTAGTCCCCCCAACTACCTTGTAGTCGCTGATTAGTCCAATAACTACCTTGTAGTCATGGATTAGTCCCCAACTTCCCTGTAGTCGCTGATTAGTCCCCAACTACCTTGTAGTCGCTGATTAGTCCCCCAACTACTCTATAGTCGCTGATTAGTCCCCCAACTACCCTGTAGTCGCTGATTAGTCCCCCAACTACCCTGTAGTCACTGATTAGTCCCACAACTACCCTGTAGTCACTGATTAGTCCCCTAACTACCTTGTAGTCGCTGATTAGTCCCCTAACTACCTTGTATTCGCTGATTAGTCCCCTAACTACCTTGTAGTCGCTGATTAGTCCCCCAACTACCCTGTAGTCACTGATTAGTCCCCCAACTACCTTGTAGTCGCTGATTAGTCCCCCAACTACCCTGTAGTCGCTGATTAGTCCCCCAACTACCCTGTAGTCGCTGATTAGTCCCCCAACTACCTTGCAGTCACTGATTAGTCCCACAACTACCCTGTAGTCACTAATTAGTCCCCCAACTAGCCTGTAGTCGCTGATAAGTCCCCCAACTACCTTGTAGTCACTGATTAGTCCCCCAACTACCCTGTAGTCACTGATTAGTCCCCCAACTACCCTGTAGTCGCTGATTAGTCCCCCAACTACCTTGTAGTCGCTGATTAGTCCCCCAACTACCCTGTAGTCACTGATTTGTCCCCTAACTACCTTGTAGTCGCTGATTAGTCCCCCAACTACCTTGTAGTCGCTGATTAGTCCCCCAACTACCCTGTAGTCACTGATTAGTCCCCCAACTACCTTGTAGTCGCTGATTAGTCCCCAGCTACCCTGTAGTCGCTGATTAGTCTCCCTACTACCTTGTAGTCACTGATTAGTCCGCCAACTACCTTGTAGTCGCTGATTAGTCCCACAACTACCTTGTAGTCGCTGATTAGTCCCCAAACTACCCTGTAGTCGCTGTTTAGTCCCCTAACTACCTTGTAGTCGCTGATTAGTCCCCCAACTACCTTGTAGTCGCTGATTGTCCCCAACTACCTTATAGTCGCTGATTAGTCCCCTAACTACATTGTAGTCGCTGTTTAGTCCCACAACTACCTTGTAGTCACTGATTAGTCCCCCAACTACCCTGTAGTCGCTGATTAGTCCCCTAACTACCTTGTAGTCGCTGATTAGTCCCCTAACTACCTTGTAGTCACTGATTAGTCAACCAAATACCTTGTAGTCGTTGATTAGTCTCCCAACTACCTTGTAGTCGCTGATTAGTCTCCCAACTACCCCGTAGTCACTTATTAGTCCCCTAACTACCTTGTAGTCGCTGATTAGTCCCCCCAACTACCTTGTAGTCGCTGATTAGTCCAATAACTACCTTGTAGTCATGGATTAGTCCCCAACTTCCCTGTAGTCGCTGATTAGTCCCCAACTACCTTGTAGTCGCTGATTAGTCCCCCAACTACTCTATAGTCGCTGATTAGTCCCCCAACTACCCTGTAGTCGCTGATTAGTCCCCCAACTACCCTGTAGTCACTGATTAGTCCCACAACTACCCTGTAGTCACTGATTAGTCCCCTAACTACCTTGTAGTCGCTGATTAGTCCCCTAACTACCTTGTATTCGCTGATTAGTCCCCTAACTACCTTGTAGTCGCTGATTAGTCCCCCAACTACCCTGTAGTCACTGATTAGTCCCCCAACTACCTTGTAGTCGCTGATTAGTCCCCCAACTACCCTGTAGTCGCTGATTAGTCCCCCAACTACCCTGTAGTCGCTGATTAGTCCCCCAACTACCTTGCAGTCACTGATTAGTCCCACAACTACCCTGTAGTCACTAATTAGTCCCCCAACTAGCCTGTAGTCGCTGATAAGTCCCCCAACTACCTTGTAGTCACTGATTACTCCCCCAACTACCCTGTAGTCACTGATTAGTCCCCCAACTACCCTGTAGTCGCTGATTAGTCCCCCAACTACCTTGTAGTCGCTGATTAGTCCCCCAACTACCCTGTAGTCACTGATTTGTCCCCTAACTACCTTGTAGTCGCTGATTAGTCCCCCAACTACCTTGTAGTCGCTGATTAGTCCCCCAACTACCCTGTAGTCACTGATTAGTCCCCCAACTACCTTGTAGTCGCTGATTAGTCCCCAGCTACCCTGTAGTCGCTGATTAGTCTCCCTACTACCTTGTAGTCACTGATTAGTCCGCCAACTACCTTGTAGTCGCTGATTAGTCCCACAACTACCTTGTAGTCGCTGATTAGTCCCCAAACTACCCTGTAGTCACTGATTAGTCCCCCAACTACCTTGTAGTTGCTGATTAGTCCCCCAAC
Organism: Pecten maximus; assembly: GCF_902652985.1. Classification (NCBI taxonomy): domain Eukaryota; kingdom Metazoa; phylum Mollusca; class Bivalvia; order Pectinida; family Pectinidae; genus Pecten; species Pecten maximus. The sequence continues at coordinate 6,266 of NW_022982808.1, forward strand.
TACCCTGTAGTCGCTGATTAGTCCCCCAACTACCCTGTAGTCGCTGATTAGTCCGCCAACTACCTTGTAGTCGCTGATTAGTCCCCCAACTACCTTGTAGTCACTTATTAGTCCCCCAACTACCTTGTAGTCGCTGATTAGTACCCTAACTACCTTGTAGTCGCTGATTAGTCCCCTAACTACCTTGTAGTCGCTGATTAGTCCCCCAACTACCTTGTAGTCGCTGATTAGTCCCCAGCTACCCTGTAGTCGCTGATTAGTCTCCCTACTACCTTGTAGTCACTGATTAGTCCGCCAACTACCTTGTAGTCGCTGATTAGTCCCACAACTACCTTGTAGTCGCTGATTAGTCCCCAAACTACCCTGTAGTCGCTGTTTAGTCCCCTAACTACCTTGTAGTCGCTGATTAGTCCCCCAACTACCTTGTAGTCGCTGATTGTCCCCAACTACCTTATAGTCGCTGATTAGTCCCCTAACTACATTGTAGTCGCTGTTTAGTCCCACAACTACCTTGTAGTCACTGATTAGTCCCCCAACTACCCTGTAGTCGCTGATTAGTCCCCTAACTACCTTGTAGTCGCTGATTAGTCCCCTAACTACCTTGTAGTCACTGATTAGTCAACCAAATACCTTGTAGTCGTTGATTAGTCTCCCAACTACCTTGTAGTCGCTGATTAGTCTCCCAACTACCCCGTAGTCACTTATTAGTCCCCTAACTACCTTGTAGTCGCTGATTAGTCCCCCCAACTACCTTGTAGTCGCTGATTAGTCCAATAACTACCTTGTAGTCATGGATTAGTCCCCAACTTCCCTGTAGTCGCTGATTAGTCCCCAACTACCTTGTAGTCGCTGATTAGTCCCCCAACTACTCTATAGTCGCTGATTAGTCCCCCAACTACCCTGTAGTCGCTGATTAGTCCCCCAACTACCCTGTAGTCACTGATTAGTCCCACAACTACCCTGTAGTCACTGATTAGTCCCCTAACTACCTTGTAGTCGCTGATTAGTCCCCTAACTACCTTGTATTCGCTGATTAGTCCCCTAACTACCTTGTAGTCGCTGATTAGTCCCCCAACTACCCTGTAGTCACTGATTAGTCCCACAACTACCTTGTAGTCGCTGATTAGTCCCCCAACTACCCTGTAGTCGCTGATTAGTCCCCCAACTACCCTGTAGTCGCTGATTAGTCCCCCAACTACCTTGCAGTCACTGATTAGTCCCACAACTACCCTGTAGTCACTAATTAGTCCCCCAACTAGCCTGTAGTCGCTGATAAGTCCCCCAACTACCTTGTAGTCACTGATTAGTCCCCCAACTACCCTGTAGTCACTGATTAGTCCCCCAACTACCCTGTAGTCGCTGATTAGTCCCCCAACTACCTTGTAGTCGCTGATTAGTCCCCCAACTACCCTGTAGTCACTGATTTGTCCCCTAACTACCTTGTAGTCGCTGATTAGTCCCCCAACTACCTTGTAGTCGCTGATTAGTCCACCAACTACCCTGTAGTCACTGATTAGTCCCCCAACTACCTTGTAGTCGCTGATTAGTCCCCAGCTACCCTGTAGTCGCTGATTAGTCTCCCTACTACCTTGTAGTCACTGATTAGTCCGCCAACTACCTTGTAGTCGCTGATTAGTCCCACAACTACCTTGTAGTCGCTGATTAGTCCCCAAACTACCCTGTAGTCACTGATTAGTCCCCCAACTACCTTGTAGTTGCTGATTAGTCCCCCAACTACCCTGTAGTCGCTGATTAGTCCCCCAACTACCCTGTAGTCGCTGATTAGTCCGCCAACTACCTTGTAGTCGCTGATTAGTCCCCCAACTACCTTGTAGTCACTTATTAGTCCCCCAACTACCTTGTAGTCGCTGATTAGTACCCTAACTACCTTGTAGTCGCTGATTAGTCCCCTAACTACCTTGTAGTCGCTGATTAGTCCCCCAACTACCCTGTAGTCGCTGATTAGTCCCCCAACTACCTTGTAGTCGCTGATTAGTCCCCTAACTACCTTATAGTCACTGATTAGTCCCCCAACTACTCTATAGTCGCTGATTAGTCCCACAACTACCCTGTAGTCGCTGATAAGTCCCCCAACTACCTTGTAGTCACTGATTAGTCCCCCAACTACCCTGTAGTCGCTGATTAGTCCCCCAACTACCTTATAGTCGCTGATTAGTCCCCCAACTACCTTGTAGTCGCTGATTAGTCCCCCAACTACCCTGTAGTCACTGATTAGTCCCCCAACTACTCTATAGTCGCTGATTAGTCCCCCAACTACCTTATAGTCACTGATTAGTCCCCCAACTACTCTATAGTCGCTGATTAGTCCCACAACTACCCTGTAGTCGCTGATAAGTCCCCCAACTACCTTGTAGTCACTGATTAGTCCCCCAACTACCCTGTAGTCGCTGATTAGTCCCCCAACTACCTTATAGTCGCTGATTAGTCCCCTAACTACCTTGTAGTCGCTGATTAGTCCAATAACTACCTTGTAGTCGCTGATTAGTCCCCCAACTACCTTGTAGTCACTGATTAGTCCCACAACTACCCTGTAGTCGCTGATTAGTCCCCCAACTACCTTGTAGTCACTGATTAGTCCCACAACTACCCTGTAGTCACTGATTAGTCCCCCAACTACCTTGTAGTCGCTGATTAGTCCCCCAACTACTCTATAGTCGCTGATTAGTCCCCCAACTACCCTGTAGTCACTGATTAGTCCCACAACTACCCTGTAGTCGCTGATTAGTCCCCTAACTACCCTGTAGTCACTGATTAGTCCCCTAACTACCTTGTAGTCGCTGATTAGTCCCCCTACTACCTTGTAGTCACTTATTAGTCCCCCAACTACCTTGTAGTCGCTGAGTATTCCCACAACTACCTTGTAGTCACTGATTAGTCCCCCAACTACCCTGTAGTCACTGATTAGTCCCCCAACTACCCTGTAGTCGCTGATTAGTCCCCCAACTACCCTGTAGTCGCTGATTAGTCCCCCAACTACCCTGTAGTCGCTGATTAGTCCCCTAACTACCCTGTAGTCACTGATTAGTCCCCTAACTACCCTGTAGTCGCTGATTAGTCCCCTAACTACCCTGTAGTCGCTGATTAGTCCCCCAACTACCCTGTAGTCGCTGATTAGTCCCCCAACTACCCTGTAGTCACTGATAAGTCCCACAAATACCCTGTAGTCGCTTATTAGTCCCCTAACTACCTTGTAGTCGCTGATTAGTCCCCCAACTACCCTGTAGTCGCTGATTAGTCACCCAACTACCTTGTAGTCACTGATTAGTCCCACAACTACCCTGTAGTCGCTGATTAGTCCCCCAACTACCCTGTAGTCACTGATTAGTCACCTAACTACCTTGTAGTCGCTGATTATTCCCCCAACTACCTTGTAGTCGCTGATTAGTCTCCTAACTACCTTGTAGTCGCTGAACAGTCTCCCAACTTCCTTGTAGTCACTGATTAGTCCCCTAACTACCTTGTAGTCGCTGGTTAGTCCCCTAACTACCTTGTAGTCGCTGTTTAGTCTCCCAACTACCTTGTAGTCGCTGTTTAGTCCCCCAACTACCTTGTAGTCGCTGATTAGTCCCCCAACTACCTTGTAGTCGCTGATTAGTCCCCCAACTACCTTGTAGTCACTGATTAGTCCCCCAACTACCTTGTAGTCGCTGATTAGTCCCCTAACTACCTTGTAGTCAATGATTAGTCCCCCAACTACCTTGTAGTCACTGATTAGTCCCCTAACTACCTTGTAGTCACTGATTAGTCCCCCAACTACCTTGTAGTCACTGATTAGTCCCCTAACTACCTTGTAGTCACTGATTAGTCCCCCAACTACCTTATAGTCGCTGATTAGTCTCCCAACTACCTTGTAGTCACTGATTAGTCCCCTAACTACCTTGTAGTCACTGATTAGTCCCCCAACTACCTTGTAGTCACTGATTAGTCCCCCAACTACCTTGTAGTCGCTGATTATTCCCCCAACTACCTTGTAGTCGCTGATTAGTCCCCTAACTACCTTGTAGTCGCTGATTATTCCCCCAACTACCTTGTAGTCGCTGATTAGTCTCCTAACTACCTTATAGTCGCTGAACAGTCTCCCAACTTCCTTGTAGTCACTGATTAGTCCCCTAACTACCTTGTAGTCGCTGGTTAGTCCCCTAACTACCTTGTAGTCGCTGTTTAGTCTCCCAACTACCTTGTAGTCGCTGTTTAGTCCCCCAACTACCTTGTAGTCGCTGATTAGTCCCCCAACTACCTTGTAGTCACTGATTAGTCCCCCAACTACCTTGTAGTCGCTGATTAGTCCCCTTACTACCTTGTAGTCACTGATTAGTCCCCGAACTACCTTGTAGTCACTGATTAGTCCCCTAACTACCTTGTAGTCACTGATTAGTCCCCCAACTACCTTATAGTCGCTGATTAGTCTCCCAACTACCTTGTAGTCACTGATTAGTCCCCTAACTACCTTATAGTCACTGATTAGTCCCCCAACTACCTTGTAGTCACTGATTAGTCCCCTAACTACCTTGTAGTCGCTGATTAGTCCCCCAACTACCTTATAGTCGCTGATTAGTCTCCCAACTACCTTGTAGTCACTGATTAGTCCCCCAACTACCTTATAGTCGCTGATTAGTCTCCCAACTACCTTATAGTCGCTGATTAGTCCCCTAACTACCTTGTAGTCGCTGATTAGTCCAATAACTACCTTGTAGTCATGGATTAGTCCAATAACTACCTAGTCACTGACATCAGCTTCCGTAAACTACTCACTATTGAAGACCTTGTTGTTGGATCGAAGGGACGACCGTAGTCAACTCATATCTATTTGTAGTATCCCAATAGGACGTTATGGTACTAAAATGGTATTAAACAAAATTGGGATAAAATCTTAGTTGAATAACTTCCTGAGCTAGCAATACAAAACTGTTTAAAAGGATTCTTATGAAATTTAGGAACCCAACGAGGAAGATCCACAAATTCCGACGTTAAATCAATAACTATGAATAACAAATACGCATATTAAGATAAGCTTTGATTCATAAAATCGAAATCCATATTGCGGAAGGATATATAACTCATTTTATATCTAACAATAGGATCATGATGATGATAGCTACTATCAAAATTTACTAAATTCTCCATTAACCTTACTCTTATAGAAAAAAAAAACTGTGCTTCATGGTTTGTCGTCTGCCAAAATCCTGATTTTCTTAAAAACTATTGATAGAAGATCGAATCAATCATGACAACGCAGCTTGGGGAAGCAGAGATGTTGCTTCTCAGAAAGGACAACCATATACAGATATGGAATGATGTGGTAAACGGTCCTTGTGGGTTACGTACAGATTATATATGTACTGAACTACCCAGGACACTTTACTACTAAGTTCTATGCCAAACATGACTTAACAAAGGTTGCAGTCGTCGTCGTCGTGAGCTTCTCTTCTCCAGCGGAAACATCCTGCACCTCCTACACAGCATTTTTTAGGTAAGCTGATTGCTGTACACACATATTGCTCCGAATATTATCATTTTCTGGGTTGATGTTCATTCTGCCGGGTAATTTGGTATGCATCATTATCAAATATTGTGTTTCCTTGTGAATATGAACATATATATATATATTGACTCTAAATTGTGTGTATTATTTTCCTTGTGGTGTTGTTGTCATTTCCTTCACGCGCACATAGAGAAATTGTTTGGATTTGCACAAATGTGCAGGAAGGGTGCTATCTTCAAAGATAAAGGTGACCTTTCCGGAACACATCCCTTTTTCTATGGCAAGCCAAGTTGTCATTTATTCGCGGAGCAATGTTGATCCAGTATTTTACCAAATTATATAAGATATCTTTAGACGATACGTACACTGCACACACACAATCCACATGCCCAATATAAACCGGAAATGTAAGCATGGCGGGTAATACAACGATACGGTCGTCGGATAAGCGGATTTAAAAAAAACAACACAAAAACCTGTAATATATTTTTTATTTTTATTTTTTAGGCCTAGTCAATAGATATATAAGGTACAGTACACAATATGGAAACTAGTAAATTAAATCAGTGTGTGAATGAAGTATGACGAGTGAGAGAATCAACATGTTTTGCGATAAGCCTGACATTCATTTGTTTATTTAATTTAAAAATCGAAATGTTAAACTCAACAACGGAAATGTTTTATCAAAAATCACTTTTTCAAACAATTTTCCATGGCTTCATGTTAAAAGAATCGAAGGATGAAAGATGTAAGCTGAACAATCAATAAGGAGATATTATAACTCAATAGCGGGAGTGATATCGTGTGTTGCCTGCAGGGGTCACTGATTAAGAAAAAAATATCCGATGACAGTCATTATTAGGTACGAACCTGTATTAGATAACGCTTTACGAACAATACTGTTCTGTTAACAATTATTTATCTGTATGATTTCAGTAAATGGCAATGAATTCTCTCCTATAAGATGCGAATAAAGACATGTATACTACGGTACTGCTGAAGTACCCTGTTGTGGTGATGCTCATACAAGGGTCGAATAATTCCCTGCAGGCACTATAATTATGAAAGTTAAATAAGGATTTCCATTTTAATTGTTGACGACCGAGGGAAAAATAAACAACACAAGATTTCGGGAGATGCAGGCTTATGAAGATGGGAAGTTTTATAGTCGACAGTTTGACCTTATTTGGAAATATTTTATTTCGTTGTGCGATATTAAGTCAGACATGTTCTGGGCTTGCGAAGTGTCTAGTGGTTCTGTTGTCATCACTATAGTTCTTATTTTGTGAATGTAACTTGTAATGTAACCAAGTATCAACATAGAATTGTATGACAGCTAGGTGACGTTGATGGAGCATATTTCATACTCGTTTTCCTGATCTTGGTTAAGAATTTGTGTTATATGATCAAACAAAACTTAGTTATGTCGGTATGTTTTGTTTGTATGCTCCATTCCGATCATTGGTTTGTCTTACACATACACTGTATCCACCAAATTACCTCTGTCAACTTCTTTCATATAAAGATGAATTGCAGAGATTACAAGGACAAATACCAATATATTGTAGATTGTTTTTATTTGTACTTTCAGATATATTTATCAGTCGTTAGAAAGTTTATTGACCATTATCAATCAAGGCCATTTACGACTCTTCTCCAACCTCAAGTTGCCTATTCTACATTAGCAACGTAATTATAAATTAAATTTTCCTGTAGTACAATTTTCCGTTTATTTATAGCATTATCCATTTTTACTGCCTTTGACATCAGCAATTAGAAGTTTAATCGATTTCGAGGGCTTGCTCCATCATGACCATTTTCATAACCCTCACAGTCGCGGCTTATGGTAGGAATGGTGTACTCCACTGCCTGTCGCTAAAGACGACAAATGTGCTTATCATGTAAGGTATTAAGTGTTATCTCCAATGTCGTCTGTTTATGACACATGAGAAATCAAGAATAGGCATGCCGTTTCCCGCTGCATGAGGATTGCCGAGGATATGTGGGGGAGAAATCGGGGGTTTCCATCTATGATGTCTATTTAAGATATTTTCAAAAGATGATCAACACCCACAATATGCCCAACCCTTATTTTTCTCTTGTATATCCTACAGCGTCCCGACACACACCACAAAATACACCCGAATTAATGTAGATTGATACACTGCCATAAAATACCTACTATCTTACCGTCCACTAATTTTATGACGTTTCGAACATTTAGTGCATTTTGTTTTACGTTTTTTGGTTTTTTTTTGTTTTTTTTTGAGAATCATTGAAAACATTACCGGTCATTTCAAAATATTGCATTGAGGATTAGCTGGACGAAACAGTATAATATTAGCTTATTTTCTTAAGCATATTTTCTGTACTCTTTATCTACGGTGATTACGTATGTCACATTTGATTCGATATTCAAGTGCTTATCACGATTTCCAAGACAAATGTCAACTACCGACGGAGAAAGTAGCACAAGATTTCGAGACATGCAGGTTGATGAAAATAATGGGAATGCTATATGGTTGGCATCATGGTCTCATCTGGAGGTATTACATTTCCTCATGCGATATGATTTCGTTCGTGTTTGCTGCTTATTGATATGGCTGATGTTCCATTGTCAACACCCTTACCTTCATATGAGATTATGACTGAATCCTAATTTGATCTATATTTGTATGGCGGATGTCGTCAATGAAGCAGAAGACGCTTACTCTTCCAGTGCACATGGTCTTATTCACCTGGTACTTTTTCAGGAGTCACCATGCAAATATATTGTTTAGCTTATATTTTGTCCTCGTTTGATTGAGTTTACGTATGAATTATTGTTTTAGTATTATGTCGGTGCTTATTTCAAAGCTTATTTCACGTAAAATTTTACCGGCGTATAATTTATTCCCTCGAAACAACCAAACGGTATGTCCTGTAACAGAGCAAATGATTAATTAAATGTACATCACTGCTTCCGCTAAGGGACGAAAACAGTACATCTGGCTTACAAGTCTTACGTTCAACCGATCGAGCTTAAGAAACGATCTGCCTAGCCAAGCGGTATATCGTGACTGGTATTTACCAGGGTTACATGTCCCATCTTAGGAAGCAAATCACGCAATTCCTTTATGTGTATGCCAGTTCCATTAAATAATGTGTATATACATTAACTAAACAAACTGAACACATTAAGCATAAAGGTCCGAAATAACTCAGTAGTGTATTATGTTATAACAAGCAACGTACTCTCCGTCCATCATAACAAGATGGTCACTGAAATATTGGTTACAATGATAAAGGCGTCAGGCTTTGTAAATCTGACAACTTCAGAATCTGATTGTAATCTGTTGTGAGCTGCATTAATAGTTTGTACTTTTTCCTAATCTTTATTTGATTATTTCATTTATTTATTTATCAATTTATTTGTTTATCTATTAATTGAAATTATATTTTACGCACATTGCTTTGTCATATTGATCTCTGTTACACATTAGTGTGTCCTGAGTGAATAAAAAAAATTGAATCTTGCGATGTATTTTGCAACTAGACTGTTCGTCAGCCAATTCCTGATATGTTGTTACCATAGCAATACATAAAACATACCAACTCTTCTACTTCACATTTACGTAAAATAGTTTAACCTCACAAGATATCCTTTCTGACAGGAGATATGATTCATTGTCTTTGGTATACACAGAATATTGTCTCCACAGCTACAACGCATGGGCGCCATGTCGCAATCAACGGCTCCTGCCTCGTTGTATTAGAAAAAAGGATAGAAATTGATAAATGTCAAATATAGATGAGAGTACAAACATTTAATGTCAATACCTCGTTTTGAATTAGTAAAACATTATCTGGACACCGGGAATTGATTTGAGTCTTTTCTCATGGTTTTAGATCAGTTTCGTGCAAAAACCGAGAACAAATCGTTCAAGTAGAAATCCTGTCATCCTCCTCCTTAAAAGCTCTCCTTACAGCGATACAATACCTCGCGAGAAAACGTAATTAGCACATTCAGGACTATGTACGGCCAGTTTATGCCGGATGGTAATGGCAAATAAACCCGATTCAATGCAAGGACGAGAATCTCAATTGATTTTCCCTGATTACCTATAATAAAGCTTATGATAGTAATTCTCTAATGGCCGGCATAAGACTGGCACTATCTACATAATAACAAAACGCTAAGGTGGTCTGTGTAGCCTATTGTGTCTGTCCTCCTTTCACCAACGTCTTAAAACTCCAAAGACATCAAAGTGACATTTCCACGCCGAATTTGCTGACGTAGTATACAGTCTCACAACAATATTACGTCACTTATAAGACATCCGCGGTTGTATCAATTTGATTTAAACATATTTTATTGTCATAAATTGTTGACAATTGGGATTGGACACAAGTTTTTCCAACTTAGTGACGCCCTCTCCCTAGTACATAATATAAATCAATACATAATGGACAGCAGTGAATGCAATATATATATATATATATATATATATATATCAAAAAAAAATCTGTAAAGGAGAGAAGGAGAAAAAGGGAGAGATGGAAGAAAAAGAAGGGGGGGGGGGTAATAGTCATTTCCTATGTACAAATACTCTTTTACATACACATACATATTAACAGTAGCAATAAGTTGTAAATAGTTATCTGACAGGCTGGAAAACATCGATCAATACACTTTCTTAAAATTTGTCCTATATGCACATTCCATGGAAAACTTTACTCTGTAGATCCACTCGAAACCATTCCTTTCCTTGAGTCGTTCAACCATACCAGCCAGCAGATACATGTACAAATGGTATATACTGTTGACATATATACAGTATAACATATAATTAATTAATTATGTATTTAGTTAATTAATTAGGTAATAGCTAAGATACAGGGTAGTTAAAGGAAATGGGGTAAGGTGCTCAGAAAGTCAAAACCTGCCAGTACTGTCAATATAAAGTTGAACTGCTTTTGCAATACTAAGATTTGCATCGTTTTCTAGATCTGCATCACCTCTTAGAAGTATATCTAATGAGATATTGCCAGGGTACCAGGGAGATCAATTAAAAGCGTCTGTCGTATAATGTGATATTTAGGGCACGCAAAGAAGAAGTGATACGAGTCCTCGCACGCGGATCCACATACGCATCGTGCTGAAGGCAAAAGATTGGATCTGAAAAGATCGTAATTCAGAGTACTTGATCTATTTCTCAATCTACAGTGGAGAATATTTACCTGTCGAGTACCAAAATTTAGAAAGCATACATCTGTTTCTGTAAAGAACGTTTTACTAAAATTTGATTTAAAGGAATTTAAAGTTGGAGAATTCCTAATAGATATGTCTAAATTATTCCAAAGAGAAGAAGTTGAAGGAAAGAAGGAGTTTAATGTGCGTTGGAGTCTATAACGTTGTTGCCGCACTTGCTGGGAATTTCTTAAGTTATAATTTGTTAAGACTCCAATATTATCCGGTAAGATATCACATAAATATGGGGGTGCTATGTTATGTTTTATGTTATAAAAGAGGGTTAATTTTCTTATCTCTCTCCTCTTGGCTAATGGAAGCCATCCAATTTCTTTATGTATAAACTCTATTTTTGTGTATACTGGTAACCCTGTAATAATACGAGCCGCCTCCAGTTGTAAATTTTCAAGATTATTGGAATTGGTAACACCACAATTATCCCAAACTTCGCATGCATACTCTAAGATAGGTCTAATGTAAGTTAAATACATTTTTTCTAATGTTTTCGGCTTAGTAGAAATTTCAGTTTACGAAGAGTTGCTATATATTTTGAAACCTTATTGATGATTTCGTCTATATGTTTTGACCATTTAGCATCACTACTTAAAATTACTCCTAAGTGTTTGTGTTTTTCTGTTATTTCTATAACTGTGTTATTGAATGTAAAAAGTGGCTGGTAAGGAAGATTTGAAAAGGATACTAGCATGATTTCTGTCTTTTTGGGGTTGAAGGACATAAGCCAGTCATTTGACCATTTTTCAAGAGCTTTTAAATCAGTATTAACAACACGTGTTATATCATCTAAATTTTTTGAAGAGTATGATAATAAAGTGTCGTCAGCAAAAAGACGACATAATGATGCGAGTTCCGAGGATATATCGTTGATATAAATGAGGAAAAATAGAGGCCCTAGGACAGATCCCTGTGGTACACCAGCATTAATATTTTTCAAAGAAGATTTGGAATTATTTATATAAACAGACTGTTTCCTGCACGACAAATAATTAACTATCCAGGTAAGTAATTTTCCATTTAGTCCATATTGTCTAAGTTTGTATATGAGGCCTTTATGCCGAACTCTATCAAAGGCTTTGGAGAAGTCGCAAAAAATAAATGCTATGTGTTCATAATTTTCCAACGATAACAGCATAGAGTGATACAATTCTATCAGTTGATGCGTGCAAGAGTGTTTTGGTAAGAATCCTGATTGTAACTTGTATATGAGATTGTTTTGGTTGAAAAAATTATAAATGTGTTTGTATACTAAACGCTCAAATATTTTTCCAACACAACTTAGTAATGATATTGGCCTGTAATTAGATACATGTACACTGTGTTTATCCCCACCTTTGAATATAGGCATAACATTTGCTATTTTCTATCTTTCGGGATAGGAACAAGTTTGAAGGGACACATTAAATATGATAGATAAAGGTAGGGCAATCTCATTAATAATTAATTTCAACATTCTATGGCTTATTCCATCAGGCCCTGTTGCTTTATTTATACTTAAAGTACATAGTATATCTTTCACTTCGTCGGATGTAATAACTATATCGGTAAGTATGGAGTCAGTTTGTGTATCAAATGTAGGTAGGCGTTTGCCTTGGTCATCTAGTGTCGATATAGATGCAAAGTAATCGTTTAGAAGGTTGCATTTTTGTGTGTCATCAGAAATATAGTTCGATGAATGTTCACTATAAAGTGGAGATATTTCAGTGTTTTTCTTCCCTTTAAGTAAAAGTTTGAGCAATTTCCAATACGTTTTAGGGTCAGAATTGGATCTATCAATAAGGTTATCAATGTTTTCATAGAATATTTCCTTGGCGCGTTTAATCATATTATTAACTTTGTTTCGTACTTTCTTGTATTTCGATATGTTATGCATATTGTTGTGTTTTATCATTGTATGTTTTAATCTATTTCGTATACGTATTTGTTTTCTAATGTTGTTGTTAAACCATGGTCTGTCGTGTTTGCGTGTTTGCACTAATTTTGACGGTATACACATATCCATAGCAGTCGTAATACTAGTAGTTAAGAAGTCACACATGTCGTTTGTATGTTATTAATGGTAGTTTTTAGCTGAACGATATCTGTTTGATCGTAGATCCACACTTTACGTTTAACTGATTTTTCAAAATCTCTTTTCACATCAATGGTTGTATCAATCATGGCCTATGTGAGGTTTGTCGCCTACTCTGTATTGTAAAACCTTTTGGTGGGGCGTAGGGGTATATGCTGTACTGAATGGCATGTTTCGGAAACGATATAGGTCAATGATATTCTCCAGAACTATCAGTTCTAGCGTAATAATTGCCTCTAGCTGTTCTTCAAGGTACATGTAATATACCTAATTGTATTTTTTTTATTCTACTACAGCAAATAAGACAAAAATACTGCATTTTATGGTAAAAGCATTGAACTTGGTGTGAACAAAGTTTATGACCTAACAAAACATTTCAGATATGGATCCATCGCAAAATAACCCTACTTCCGGTAAAATCCAAGATGGCAGCCGCGGTATCACAAAAACAAGCTCCCAGGCACAACAATGGTTGAGTAAGTTGCAAATGTTGTAAACTATTATTTATTAACATTATGTTATGTGTTCAAACGGATCAACTCATTCTTTTTTATGTTTTGCTTTTTTTTCTATAAGAGCCCGTTTCTTTTAAAATTGTCGCCATTTTTACTCTTACTGGAACAAATATATAAGAAGGACATTGTTTTAGCTAATATCGTGAAAATTAGGTCGATGAAACAAAATGAAAACTTACAAGTAAGCCACGTTTTAAGAAATTAAAGCAATTCTACTTCTGCGTTTGTTGTAAATGACATGGTACAAAAACAAATATGATTTGTACAGCGCATCAATAGTTGCGTACCAAAATATTAAATGTTTTTTAGCAAAACGATGCAAAACGATCCAATAAGCTTATATGGAAAATCGTCATTCAACTTCCGGTTTTGTACTTAAAACCCTTTGACGTAATAATTGGTTGGAATTCTAAATATTTTAACATTCATCTTGCTCTGATTAATTCCGTTCGGTTTTACTATCTCTTCCAAAATTAGTCACATTGACCATTACAGCTGTGCACGGAATTGAGGATTTCACACATTTAAAAGCCCGTCTCCAAACTTTTCCTGCATTCACAGTGTATAAGTTCTGTACAAAACGACGACGCTTTCGGCAAATCAAGTACTGTTGTCAAGTTCCACATGCATTCCGTGTCTTCCGGTTAAGGAGCTATAGGTCTATGATTTAGGGATTTCGCCAGAACAACACCACACCGGAGGATTGCACATTTAGTGTTGTATAAGAGCATCATTTGTAGGAGGGATTGATTCAATACTCCGATTTTGTCGCAACGTTTTTCTCACTCATTCACATCTGATTCCTGGCTAGCGTGGTCATACATTGAAATAACAAACCGTTCTAACTGTGGCATGACGGCTTCTGCTGCTGGTTTTGGGGAGTCTATCATCATCGCAAATATTCTGGACACGTCTTCGTCTACCATCCATGTGTCCGCCAAACCTGACAATGAATGGAGTTTCGCCATATGAATCAGGCCAATTATAATTATTATAACAGTATCCGTATTTCAAGCGCGTAGAGTAGTTGATCAAGTGCGATAACTGGAATTTGTCCAGGATGCAAGGATGCACACATTTCCGAATGATCGTCATGGCCACAGACTTTATTTCTTCTTCAAAAAACGGCAGAAGCACTAACACAGCAGGTGTGTTATCAGATGAAGTTTCATGTTTTGTGTAATAAGCTTCCCAGGATACAGCAGTTTTTTTCTCCCAAATCTTGAGTTGCTTCTCGTACCTTCTGAGGCGACTATATCCGTCTTGCAATTGAAAAGAAACGTAAACGATACTCATCCTCGAATCGTCTGTTGAAGGTACAGCTGGATTTGTCTCTAAGAACAGCAGATGGAACGTTTGAATATGACTTGTGGAGACTGGATGTGATGCGAACGAATGTGCCAGCCTCGAGAGCAGAAATCCTGTCGTGAACTGGTCTGGTCTCAGATGTGTGCTGGAAAAGTGATATACCTGTTCAATGATAAGTATCTTTTGCTGTTGTTATGGTCGATGTTATCAACCGCAATTGTAATGAAAACGTCAGTTTTCAAACCAAGAAGTTAAACCGTCACCGTCCTGATATTTTTGGCAAAGATAGTTTGTTATCTTTGTTGATATATATTGTACTCTTTCGTATGAAATGCACATTCCAAGATGAAACAATCCATCTTTAAGTGTACGACTACGAGTTTGGCAATGCATAAGAATACCAACATATAAAGGCAGAGGTATTTTTCGTAATGCAGTATGTAGATGACCTTTTTACCACCAGCTTTGAAGGTGATGCATGTTATTAATTGTGACATTGACATAATAATCTGCGATGGACATTCTACCTCCATACTTAGACCATGCAGCCAGAAGTGCATTTGCAAATGTAAGTAAGGACCTGGGAACAGACTCCTTGACATTTTGGCCTGAAATCAACAAATGGTGACGACGCTTTAAAAATGTCTTTACGAAACAGCTTTGCTGCAGCAGTTATGGTCATACAATTTAAAACCGTGTTTAATAGCATCTTTAAAGACATGTGAATTACCAAGACTTCCTTGTGAGACTCGATATCTGGACAATGTTCAAGTATTCTGTTCATGAGTCTGGTTGTATGAACACCATTCTTCGTCTTCAAGCCAAGGTTCTTGATTCTTTCCACATATTTCTCTGATATATCAGACATTTTAAACACATATTTTATTCACTTCTCGAATTTTCAAGAAACTTTATGATCTCGGCAAGTGTGATTTAATGAATAACATGTTCTTTTCTTTTATCAGACTCGTCTTCATCGGAAAGTCTTGAAGCTTGATCATAAAGCGAAACTAGACACCTCTTGTGGTACCTAGCTTCTTGAGCTACAAGATCACCAGAACTTAATTTTGTCAGAAGGGCCGTATCCTGAAGTTTCATGGCGCATTCTCGGATTCTGTTATCTGTACTGAACGTAATGCTAGGATCCTGGAGCAGATGGAAGGTCGGTGGTGGCTCTGTGTTTGAGACAACAAACTTAAATATTTTGCGGGACATCTTCAAGAATTTTCATATAAAGTTTCAGTTTTTTTTAATGTGATTGGTACCTTCAAAGTACCTTATTGGGTCTAATAAAAGAAGATGTCAACAAACAAAATGTTTTCGAAATTTTCTTTTAGAAAAATGGTTATATTCTACATTTACATTTAGGTGCCTCTTCTGCAGGTAGGGAAGAATTGCACCTAGTGATGAAATTACATGAGTGTGAAAGGAAACTGAGTTTGGGATCCTATCTTTATCTGCTTCCTTATATCTCCTTTGAAACCGTCTCACTTTAGGTCTTTGAGTTGAGTGTTCGCCCTGAAAAGGTTCGCTATGTTATTGTGAAAGGGATTCGCCATATTGGATTTCAACCGCAAGTAGTATCTGGAACATGTTCTAATCGAATGGAAAATGCTGCTCCCATATTTCACATTCAAACATATGACAGCAATAACAAATTTGAAACTATCTGGTCGAAACAAATTCGTTGTTTTAATTTTAAGGGCTTTAGGCTTATGTGTCCACCATCTTGGAATTTTTACCGGAAGTAGGTCATGTTGGCGATGAATTCATATCTGAAATGTCTTGTTTCATCATAAACTATCTTCAGGAAAAGTTTCATGCTTTTATCATATAATGCAGTATTCCTCAGAATATCGCTAGTTAGCTGAATCACCTGCTTCTGTGCTGATTAACACTACGATCCATTTTAATTACAATATCATTTCGCATTGCCTACTTTCTAAATATTAATATTGACCACCATTTCAAGATTAAATCTCAAGGAGTCCGTTCTGATTTGAGGAAAAGTACGCCTCCTTAGACGATATTTTTGGAGTGAAGGCCTAGG